>NW_028122728.1:0-124186 GCF_965194805.1 Balaenoptera borealis | reverse complement strand
GAGAACAGGATATCTTTCCATTTACTGGTGTGCTTTTCAATGTCTTCATCAATGTCTTAAAGTTTTCAGTGTGCAGGTCTTTCACCTCCTTGGTTGGCTTTATTCCCAGTGGGTATTTTGTTCTTTTTGATGCATTTGTAAATAGGGCTGCTTTCTTTCTCTTTCTGATGGTTCATTATTAGTGTTTAGAAATGCAGCTGATTTCTGTGTATTGATTTTGCAACTTTACTGAATTAATTTATTAGTTCTAATAGTTTTTTTGTGGAATGAAGTGGAAAATTGGAATTCAAAAATCCCACTGTTTCTACCATATCCAGGTCGTCCACAACACGGAGGACAGCGGCTCCTAATATAACCTTCCCACAGTGCCTGTAAATGACATGTGGACTTTGGGTGAACTGGATCTGGGTAAGGCTTGGCTTCTATATGGAAGTTTGATGTTTTCTCTGCTTTTCTGGCATGCTATTGACATACATGATGTTTTGAAAAGTAATTGACTTTCCAGTAATTTCAAACATACCACTTCACAGACATAAAAACAAGTCTTGTACCTTGATTAAATATACTCCTAAATATTGATGTTGACATTATTAAAAATGGAATTGTTTTCATAAATTCTTTTTCAGATTATTTTTTGCCGGCGTATGCATATAAGATAGATTTTCATGAATTGATACTTTGTTCTATAACTTTGCTTAATTAGTTGATTAGCTCAAATAATTTCTTTGCTGATTATAGGTAGTTTTATATATAAGATGATGTGACCTATGTTCTGTGAAGAGACACAGTTTTAATTTTTCCATTCACCCACGGATGCCTTTTATTTCCTTCCTCAAGATTCTGGGTAGAACTTCCAGTACGCTATTGAGTAACGGTGACGAAGGCCAGCTTCCTGGCCTTGTTCCTGATTTCAGGAGTAAATCGTTCAGTCTTTAACATTGAGCATGGTGTTTGCTGTGGCTTTTTGTACTACTCTTTTCCATATTGAACAGATTTCCTTTTATTCCTGCTTTCTTGAGTGTTTACCATGAAATAACACTGGATTTTCATTGTAGATTTTTTGCATTAATTGACGTGATTATGGGTTTTTACTTCACACCATTTTTGTGGTTTAATACATTGCTTACTTTTAATATGTTGAGCAACCTGAAATTTCTGGTGTAGAGATACTTGCTTATGGCATTATCCATTTAAAGTTCTGTTGGTTTCATGTTGCTATTATTTTGTGATCGATTTTTACATTCATATTTATAAGTTATACTGGGGTAGTTTTCTTTTTTTTTTCTGTATTTTTAAAATCTTTTTTAAAATAGGGGTTTTATTTCATTTTATTTATTTATTTATTTTGGCCACATCCCATGGCTTGTGGGATCTTAGTTCCCCAGTCAGGGATCGAACCCGAGCCCTTGGCACTGAAAGCACAGAGTCCTAACCACTGGGCCACCAGAGAATTCCCCAGTTTTCTTTTCCAAGATGTATTTGTATAATCTGACTAGACTTGGCTTGGTGTAAGTGGTTTGGAGGGTTAGCATTAGGGCTGGGGCTGGTGTGAGGGTTGGGGCTGTGTATGGTTTATGGTTGCTGTTATGGTTTAAGTTTTATGGTTAATGAGTTATTTATGGGTATGGTTAATGAATATATTTTATGGTTTGGTTATGGTTATGGTTTTGCTTATTGGTTAAGGTTTATGGTTTTGGTCTCAGGGTGTTAGGGTTCTGTGTTAGAGTGGGTGTTAGGGTATGGGTGAGAGTTGGGGTACAGGTAGGATGCGGGTAGAGCATGGGTTAGGGTAAGGTACAGGGTTAGGGTACGGGTTAGGCTAAGGTTAGGTCAGGGCTTAGGGTCAGGATCAGAGTTCAGGGTTAGGGTCCATGTCAGGATTAGCGTCAAGGTTGAGCGAGGCCATTGTTTTCTGCTCCTCCAGTGCTGGATTCTGATTGATAGATGAATGAAATGTCTGCTCTGGTCACCCACTGTTTCAAATTGAGCTCAGCCTTAGTTAAGGGTTCTTAGGGCCTCAGAGGTCATGCAGGGTTTCCCACCACCCTCCCTCCTGGGAAGGGTGATGCAGGCCCCACTCTGTCTGGGCAGCCCCAGGTCCAGCATGGCCCTGACATGCAGGATACTAAGTAGACGTGATGTAAGACTCGGTGCATCAGTCTGCCAGCCCCCAGGTGCTGCCTTTTTAAAAAAACAAAAAAATTAATTAATTTATTTTTGGCTGTGTTGGGTCTTCATTGCTGCACGGAGGCTTTCTCTAGTTGCGGCGAGTGGGGGCTTCTCGTTGCAGTGGCTTCTCTTGTTGCAGAGCACAGGCTGTAAGCGCGTGGGCTTCAGCAGTTGTGGCTCGCGGGTTCTAGAGCGCAGGCTCAGTAGTTGTGGCGCACGGGCTTAGTTGCTCCACAGCATGTGGGATCTTCCCGGGCCAGGGCTCAAACCCGTGTCCCCTGCATTGGCAGGTGGATTCTTAACCACTGCGCCACCAGGGAAGTCTGGTGTTGCGTTCTTGAGGGCTGGTGGGGCCCTCTTGGGACTGGAGGCATCCTTTGTTCCATCTGCACGGGTGTCCAAGCAGGTCTCAGAGCAGCCCTTGGCCTCTGAGCGTCCAGGCAGGCACCCACGTTCCTCCAGCTCAGGTTAGCCTTGGCCCCTCAAGCCCCCGTGGCCAATTACTGAGCTGATTGTGTCTTTACTCTTTAAAATTAAATCACTCTCTCCAGGTGGGCGAGAAGTTTACTTGTGAACTTGGTTAGGGTTAGGGGTTAGGGGTTAAGGGTTAGGGGTTAGGGTCAGGGTTAGGGCTAGGGCTAGGGGTTAGGGTTAGGCTTAGGGTTGGGTTAGGGTTAGGGGTTAGGGTTAGGGTTTAGGTTTAGGGTTAGGGTTAGTGTTGGGTTAGGGTTAAGGTAGGGTTAGGGTTACTGTTGGGTTAGGGTTAGGGTTAAGGTAGGGTTAGGGTTAGGGTTTGGGTTAGGGTTAGGGTGTCCAGCCTTACGTCCCATTCAGCTGTGAGTGTAGATGTGGTCAGTCCAGTTGCATCACAGCCCCTGATCATATTTTGTAAGAATTCCTCTCTCTCTCACTGTCGTTTTTTTTTTTTTTATAATTAATTTTTATAATGGGGTGTAGCTGATTTGCAATGTTGTGTTTCTTGGTGCTGTACATCCACTTGAGTCACTTACAGAGAGACATCAATAAATTCTTTTCTAGTTTCTAGTAGTCAGATATATGTTTTTTCTGTGAATAGAGTGTGCTGAGTCCAGTTCCTTGAGCAATGAGTATGTCTTGGCGATTACATTATTGGTGTATGGAACGGTATCTGTGCCAATTACAACCTCCTGGTTTATGCATCACCGCACCACACTTTTCCACTTAAGCAGCCATAAGTGTGTTTTGTAACCGTGTGATGGTGTTCTGTTTGTAATTCAGTTCATGTTTGGCGATCTTTAGATTCCCTTTATAAGTGATATCTCATGATAAGTTTCTTTTGCTGTCTAACTTATATCCCTCTCAGTGACCGTGCATATGTCCCCCTGAGTTGCTGCAACTGGCCTCATTTCATGGATTTCAGGGCTGAGTAATATTCCTTTGTGCTTAAGTACCAAGTTTTCTTTCACCATTGTTTCCTTCCAAGGACTTTTAAGTTGTACCCAAGTCGAGGCTGTTGTAAAGATAGCAGCAGTAAACGGGGCGCCTGCATCCTGTGGATTTTTGGTTTTTCCAAGATATAGGCCCATGAGTGGAAGCACCCTATGCTTTGTAGCTCTGTGGTTTAGATGTTTTAGGAAACACAGTACACTTCTCCAGGGTGGCCGTTGGCAATTTACATTCCCCCCTTCAGCGTAACAAGGCTCCCTTTTCTCCTCTCCCTGTCCTGCATATCTGGTTTTTACCCTTTGTGAGGATGGTCCTTTTTTCTGATTCGGAGCGATACCTCTTTGTAGTGTTGATTTGCATTGCCCGCTTCTTTAGTGGGTCAAAAAGGGCATATGCGTTTTTCCTGAATATATTCTGGAAGTTAAATTTGAGAGACACCTCTTTTGTTTTTTTTTAATTGATTAATTCATTTTATTTTTGGCTGTGTTGGGTCTTCGTTTCTGTGCGAAGGCTGTCTCTAGTTGTGGCAAGCGGGGGCCACTCTTCATCACGGTGCGCAGGCCTCTCACTTCCGCGGCCTCTCTTGTTGCGGAGTACAGGCTCCAGACGCGCAGTCTCAGTAGTTGTGGCTCCCGAGCCTAGTTGCTCCGCGGCATGTGGGATCTTCCCAGACCAGGGCTCGAACCCGTGTCCCCTGCATTAGCAGGCAGATTCTCAACCACTGCGCCACCAGGGAAGCCCCTTGAATAGTTTTGTATTTAAAATTTGTCTGTGGGGACTCCCCTGGTGACGCAGTGGTTAAGAGTCCGCCTGCCAGTGCAGGGGACACGGGCTCGAGCCCTGGTCCGGGGAGAATCCCACATGCCGCAGAGCAACTAAGCCTGCGCGGCACAACTACTGAAGCCTGCGCGCCTAGAGCCCGTGCTCCCCAACGAGAGAAGCCACCGCAATGAGAAGCCCGTGCACCGCAACGAAGAGTAGCCCCGCTCGACGCAACTAGAGAAAGCCCACATGCAGCAACGAAGACCCAACGCAGCCAAAAATAAATTATAAACTAAAATAAAATTTGCCTCTGAATAACTTTGAGTGAATTTGGTATAAGTTGTAAAGTTTGCATCTACATTCACTTCATTCCAAATGGTTTCCAACTGATTGTTCCTTAACTAATTTTAGAAAACTTTTGGGATAGAGACTCCATTTTAGTTTGAATTTCCAGTTTAATGGATTCAGCAGTCCTGTCTGTAGGGCGCGCTGCCTCCAGTGACCTGTGAGGGAGGCGCGGCCTGCACTTCCTGCACTGACCACAAGGTGGCGCCGAGTTCGCCTCTCTGACCCACAGCGCATGCTCCTTCCCTGCGAACTCGATTCGGAGCACAGCTGAGAGGAGTTGAGCCTCCTCAGGCGCGGGGGCGGGGGCCTTCGGGTAGGACGCCCGGCTCAGCGTCTCTGCTGAGAGGAGCTCGGTCTCCGTCTCCTTAGGGCTCGCTGGGGTTTCGGCTTCGGGACCAAGTGGAGCTGCGTCCACGCTGCCTAGGGAACTAGGTTTCCTGAGGACCCAGGTGATGCCTGAGGAAAAGGTGAAGAGACGGTGAGGAAAAGTGGGGAGAAGCTTCCTGTGGGCGGCTGACAGTTGAGGGGGTCCGTCTTCGTGTGAGCGAGGGAGGGCTTGGCGTGGAAAGCTGGGTGTTTGGTCAGGTTTGTGTGCAGGGTAGCCAGCGTGAGCTATGGGGCGTCCAGTTTTCCCAGCACCATTTATCGTGGGGAGTGTCGTGCTCCTTGGTGTGTCCTTGGTCCCTGTGTCATAAATTCACCGATCCCGTCCGTGTGGGTTGAATTCTGGGCTCTCTGTCCTGTTCCTCTGGTCCCTGTGCCCGTTTTGAGCCAGTTCCGCACTGTTTTGGTGACTGTGGCTTCTCAGCAGAGTGTGACGTCAGGGAGGGAGATGCCCCCAGCCCGTTCTCTTTTTTCAGGGTTTCTTTGGCTATTTGGGGTCCTTTGTGGTTCCCCACAGCTATTAGGAGGATTTGCTCTATTTGGGGGGAAAATACCATGGAATTTTGGGAGGGATTGCATTCACTGTGTCCATTGCTTTGGGTAGAATGGATATTTTAACAATATTAATTGTTCCATTCCATGAGTACAGGATATCTTTCCATTTACTGGCGTGCTTTTCAATGTCTTCATCAATGTCTTAAAGTTTTCAGTGTGCAGGTCTTTCACCTCCTTGGTTGGCTTTATTCCCAGTGGGTATTTTGTTCTTTTTGATGCATTTGTAAATAGGGCTGCTTTCTTTCTCTTTCTGATGGTTCATTATTAGTGTTTAGAAATGCAGCTGATTTCTGTGTATTGATTTTGCAACTTTACTGAATTAATTTATTAGTTCTAATAGTTTTTTTGTGGAATGAAGTGGAAAATTGGAATTCAAAAATCCCACTGTTTCTACCATATCCAGGTCGTCCACAACACGGAGGACAGTGGCTCCTAATATAACCTTCCCACAGTGCCTGTAAATGACATGTGGACTTTGGGTGAACTGGATCTGGGTAAGGCTTGGCTTCTATATGGAAGTTTGATGTTTTCTCTGCTTTTCTGGCATGCTATTGACATACATGATGTTTTGAAAAGTAATTGACTTTCCAGTAATTTCAAACATACCACTTCACAGACATAAAAACAAGTCTTGTACCTTGATTAAATATACTCCTAAATATTGATGTTGACATTATTAAAAATGGAATTGTTTTCATAAATTCTTTTTCAGATTATTTTTTGCCGGCGTATGCATATAAGATAGATTTTCATGAATTGATACTTTGTTCTATAACTTTGCTTAATTAGTTGATTAGCTCAAATAATTTCTTTGCTGATTATAGGTAGTTTTATATATAAGATGATGTGACCTATGTTCTGTGAAGAGACACAGTTTTAATTTTTCCATTCACCCACGGATGCCTTTTATTTCCTTCCTCAAGATTCTGGGTAGAACTTCCAGTACGCTATTGAGTAACGGTGACGAAGGCCAGCTTCCTGGCCTTGTTCCTGATTTCAGGAGTAAATCGTTCAGTCTTTAACATTGAGCATGGTGTTTGCTGTGGCTTTTTGTACTACTCTTTTCCATATTGAACAGATTTCCTTTTATTCCTGCTTTCTTGAGTGTTTACCATGAAATAACACTGGATTTTCATTGTAGATTTTTTGCATTAATTGACGTGATTATGGGTTTTTACTTCACACCATTTTTGTGGTTTAATACATTGCTTACTTTTAATATGTTGAGCAACCTGAAATTTCTGGTGTAGAGATACTTGCTTATGGCATTATCCATTTAAAGCTCTGTTGGTTTCATGTTGCTATTATTTTGTGATCGATTTTTACATTCATATTTATAAGTTATACTGGGGTAGTTTTCTTTTTTTTTTCTGTATTTTTAAAATCTTTTTTAAAATAGGGGTTTTATTTCATTTTATTTATTTATTTATTTTGGCCACATCCCATGGCTTGTGGGATCTTAGTTCCCCAGTCAGGGATCGAACCCGAGCCCTTGGCACTGAAAGCACAGAGTCCTAACCACTGGGCCACCAGAGAATTCCCCAGTTTTCTTTTCCAAGATGTATTTGTATAATCTGACTAGACTTGGCTTGGTGTAAGTGGTTTGGAGGGTTAGCATTAGGGCTGGGGCTGGTGTGAGGGTTGGGGCTGTGTATGGTTTATGGTTGCTGTTATGGTTTAAGTTTTATGGTTAATGAGTTATTTATGGGTATGGTTAATGAATATATTTTATGGTTTGGTTATGGTTATGGTTTTGCTTATTGGTTAAGGTTTATGGTTTTGGTCTCAGGGTGTTAGGGTTCTGTGTTAGAGTGGGTGTTAGGGTATGGGTGAGAGTTGGGGTACAGGTAGGATGCGGGTAGAGCATGGGTTAGGGTAAGGTACAGGGTTAGGGTACGGGTTAGGCTAAGGTTAGGTCAGGGCTTAGGGTCAGGATCAGAGTTCAGGGTTAGGGTCCATGTCAGGATTAGCGTCAAGGTTGAGCGAGGCCATTGTTTTCTGCTCCTCCAGTGCTGGATTCTGATTGATAGATGAATGAAATGTCTGCTCTGGTCACCCACTGTTTCAAATTGAGCTCAGCCTTAGTTAAGGGTTCTTAGGGCCTCAGAGGTCATGCAGGGTTTCCCACCACCCTCCCTCCTGGGAAGGGTGATGCAGGCCCCACTCTGTCTGGGCAGCCCCAGGTCCAGCATGGCCCTGACATGCAGGATACTAAGTAGACGTGATGTAAGACTCGGTGCATCAGTCTGCCAGCCCCCAGGTGCTGCCTTTTTAAAAAAACAAACAAATTAATTAATTAATTTATTTTTGGCTGTGTTGGGTCTTCATTGCTGCACGGAGGCTTTCTCTAGTTGCGGCGAGTGGGGGCTTCTCGTTGCAGTGGCTTCTCTTGTTGCAGAGCACAGGCTGTAAGCGCGTGGGCTTCAGCAGTTGTGGCTCGCGGGTTCTAGAGCGCAGGCTCAGTAGTTGTGGCGCACGGGCTTAGTTGCTCCACAGCATGTGGGATCTTCCCGGGCCAGGGCTCAAACCCGTGTCCCCTGCATTGGCAGGTGGATTCTTAACCACTGCGCCACCAGGGAAGTCTGGTGTTGCGTTCTTGAGGGCTGGTGGGGCCCTCTTGGGACTGGAGGCATCCTTTGTTCCATCTGCACGGGTGTCCAAGCAGGTCTCAGAGCAGCCCTTGGCCTCTGAGCGTCCAGGCAGGCACCCACGTTCCTCCAGCTCAGGTTAGCCTTGGCCCCTCAAGCCCCCGTGGCCAATTACTGAGCTGATTGTGTCTTTACTCTTTAAAATTAAATCACTCTCTCCAGGTGGGCGAGAAGTTTACTTGTGAACTTGGTTAGGGTTAGGGGTTAGGGGTTAAGGGTTAGGGGTTAGGGTCAGGGTTAGGGCTAGGGCTAGGGGTTAGGGTTAGGCTTAGGGTTGGGTTAGGGTTAGGGGTTAGGGTTAGGGTTTAGGTTTAGGGTTAGGGTTAGTGTTGGGTTAGGGTTAAGGTAGGGTTAGGCTTACTGTTGGGTTAGGGTTAGGGTTAAGGTAGGGTTAGGGTTAGGGTTTGGGTTAGGGTTAGGGTGTCCAGCCTTACGTCCCATTCAGCTATGAGTGTAGATGTGGTCAGTCCAGTTGCATCACAGCCCCTGATCATATTTTGTAAGAATTCCTCTCTCTCTCACTGTCGTTTTTTTTTTTTTATAATTAATTTTTATAATGGGGTGTAGCTGATTTGCAATGTTGTGTTTCTTGGTGCTGTACATCCACTTGAGTCACTTACAGAGAGACATCAATAAATTCTTTTCTAGTTTCTAGTAGTCAGATATATGTTTTTTCTGTGAATAGAGTGTGCTGAGTCCAGTTCCTTGAGCAATGAGTATGTCTTGGCGATTACATTATTGGTGTATGGAACGGTATCTGTGCCAATTACAACCTCCTGGTTTATGCATCACCGCACCACACTTTTCCGCTTAAGCAGCCCTAAGTGTGTTTTGTAAACGTGTGATGGTGTTCTGTTTGTAATTCAGTTCATGTTTGGCGATCTTTAGATTCCCTTTATAAGTGATATCTCATGATAAGTTTCTTTTGCTGTCTAACTTATATCCCTCTCAGTGACCGTGCATAAGTCCCCCTGAGTTGCTGCAACTGGCCTCATTTCATGGATTTCAGGGCTGAGTAATATTCCTTTGTGCTTAAGTACCAAGTTTTCTTTCACCATTGTTTCCTTCCAAGGACTTTTAAGTTGTACCCAAGTCGAGGCTGTTGTAAAGATAGCAGCAGTAAACGGGGCGCCTGCATCCTGTGGATTTTTGGTTTTTCCAAGATATAGGCCCATGAGTGGAAGCACCCTATGCTTTGTAGCTCTGTGGTTTAGATGTTTTAGGAAACACAGTACACTTCTCCAGGGTGGCCGTTGGCAATTTACATTCCCCCCTTCAGCGTAACAAGGCTCCCTTTTCTCCTCTCCCTGTCCTGCATATCTGGTTTTTACCCTTTGTGAGGATGGTCCTTTTTTCTGATTCGGAGCGATACCTCTTTGTAGTGTTGATTTGCATTGCCCGCTTCTTTAGTGGGTCAAAAAGGGCATATGCGTTTTTCCTGAATATATTCTGGAAGTTAAATTTGAGAGACACCTTTTTTGTTTTTTTTTAATTGATTAATTCATTTTATTTTTGGCTGTGTTGGGTCTTCGTTTCTGTGCGAAGGCTGTCTCTAGTTGTGGCAAGCGGGGGCCACTCTTCATCACGGTGCGCAGGCCTCTCACTTCCGCGGCCTCTCTTGTTGCGGAGTACAGGCTCCAGACGCGCAGTCTCAGTAGTTGTGGCTCCCGAGCCTAGTTGCTCCGCGGCATGTGGGATCTTCCCAGACCAGGGCTCGAACCCGTGTCCCCTGCATTAGCAGGCAGATTCTCAACCACTGCGCCACCAGGGAAGCCCCTTGAATAGTTTTGTATTTAAAATTTGTCTGTGGGGACTCCCCTGGTGACGCAGTGGTTAAGAGTCCGCCTGCCAGTGCAGGGGACACGGGCTCGAGCCCTGGTCCGGGGAGAATCCCACATGCCGCAGAGCAACTAAGCCTGCGCGGCACAACTACTGAAGCCTGCGCGCCTAGAGCCCGTGCTCCCCAACGAGAGAAGCCACCGCAATGAGAAGCCCGTGCACCGCAACGAAGAGTAGCCCCGCTCGACGCAACTAGAGAAAGCCCACATGCAGCAACGAAGACCGAACGCAGCCAAAAATAAATTATAAACTAAAATAAAATTTGCCTCTGAATAACTTTAAGTGAATTTGGTATAAGTTGTAAAGTTTGCATCTACATTCACTTCATTCCAAATGGTTTCCAACTGATTGTTCCTTAACTAATTTTAGAAAACTTTTGGGATAGAGACTCCATTTTAGTTTGAATTTCCAGTTTAATGGATTCAGCAGTCCTGTCTGTAGGGCGCGCTGCCTCCAGTGACCTGTGAGGGAGGCGCGGCCTGCACTTCCTGCACTGACCACAGGGTGGCGCCGAGTTCGCCTCTCTGACCCACAGCGCATGCTCCTTCCCTGCGAACTCGATTCGGAGCACAGCTGAGAGGAGTTGAGCCTCCTCAGGCGCGGGGGCGGGGGCCTTCGGGTAGGACGCCCGGCTCAGCGTCTCTGCTGAGAGGAGCTCGGTCTCCGTCTCCTTAGGACTCGCTGGGGTTTCGGCTTCGGGACCAAGTGGAGCTGCGTCCACGCTGCCTAGGGAACTAGGTTTCCTGAGGACCCAGGTGATGCCTGAGGAAAAGGTGAAGAGACGGTGAGGAAAAGTGGGGAGAAGCTTCCTGTGGGCGGCTGACAGTTGAGGGGGTCCGTCTTCGTGTGAGCGAGGGAGGGCTTGGCGTGGAAAGCTGGGTGTTTGGTCAGGTTTGTGTGCAGGGTAGCCAGCGTGAGCTATGGGGCGTCCAGTTTTCCCAGCACCATTTATCGTGGGGAGTGTCGTGCTCCTTGGTGTGTCCTTGGTCCCTGTGTCATAAATTCACCGACCCCGTCCGTGTGGGTTGAATTCTGGGCTCTCTGTCCTGTTCCTCTGGTCCCTGTGCCCGTTTTGAGCCAGTTCCGCACTGTTTTGGTGACTGTGGCTTCTCAGCAGAGTGTGACGTCAGGGAGGGAGATGCCCCCAGCCCGTTCTCTTTTTTCAGGGTTTCTTTGGCTATTTGGGGTCCTTTGTGGTTCCCCACAGCTATTAGGAGGATTTGCTCTATTTGGGGGGAAAATACCATGGAATTTTGGGAGGGATTGCATTCACTGTGTCCATTGCTTTGGGTAGAATGGATATTTTAACAATATTAATTGTTCCATTCCATGAGAACAGGATATCTTTCCATTTACTGGCGTGCTTTTCAATGTCTTCATCAATGTCTTAAAGTTTTCAGTGTGCAGGTCTTTCACCTCCTTGGTTGGCTTTATTCCCAGTGGGTATTTTGTTCTTTTTGATGCATTTGTAAATAGGGCTGCTTTCTTTCTCTTTCTGATGGTTCATTATTAGTGTTTAGAAATGCAGCTGATTTCTGTGTATTGATTTTGCAACTTTACTGAATTAATTTATTAGTTCTAATAGTTTTTTTGTGGAATGAAGTGGAAAATTGGAATTCAAAAATCCCACTGTTTCTACCATATCCAGGTCGTCCACAACACGGAGGACAGCGGCTCCTAATATAACCTTCCCACAGTGCCTGTAAATGACATGTGGACTTTGGGTGAACTGGATCTGGGTAAGGCTTGGCTTCTATATGGAAGTTTGATGTTTTCTCTGCTTTTCTGGCATGCTATTGACATACATGATGTTTTGAAAAGTAATTGACTTTCCAGTAATTTCAAACATACCACTTCACAGACATAAAAACAAGTCTTGTACCTTGATTAAATATACTCCTAAATATTGATGTTGACATTATTAAAAATGGAATTGTTTCCATAAATTCTTTTTCAGATTATTTTTTGCCAGCGTATGCATATAAGATAGATTTTCATGAATTGATACTTTGTTCTATAACTTTGCTTAATTAGTTGATTAGCTCAAATAATTTCTTTGCTGATTATAGGTAGTTTTATATATAAGATGATGTGACCTATGTTCTGTGAAGAGACACAGTTTTAATTTTTCCATTCACCCACGGATGCCTTTTATTTCCTTCCTCAAGATTCTGGGTAGAACTTCCGGTACGCTATTGAGTAACGGTGACGAAGGCCAGCTTCCTGGCCTTGTTCCTGATTTCAGGAGTAAATCGTTCAGTCTTTAACATTGAGCATGGTGTTTGCTGTGGCTTTTTGTACTACTCTTTTCCATATTGAACAGATTTCCTTTTATTCCTGCTTTCTTGAGTGTTTACCATGAAATAACACTGGATTTTCATTGTAGATTTTTTGCATTAATTGACGTGATTATGGGTTTTTACTTCACACCATTTTTGTGGTTTAATACATTGCTTACTTTTAATATGTTGAGCAACCTGAAATTTCTGGTGTAGAGATACTTGCTTATGGCATTATCCATTTAAAGTTCTGTTGGTTTCATGTTGCTATTATTTTGTGATCGATTTTTACATTCATATTTATAAGTTATACTGGGGTAGTTTTCTTTTTTTTTTCTGTATTTTTAAAATCTTTTTTAAAATAGGGGTTTTATTTCATTTTATTTATTTATTTATTTTGGCCACATCCCATGGCTTGTGGGATCTTAGTTCCCCAGTCAGGGATCGAACCCGAGCCCTTGGCACTGAAAGCACAGAGTCCTAACCACTGGGCCACCAGAGAATTCCCCAGTTTTCTTTTCCAAGATGTATTTGTATAATCTGACTAGACTTGGCTTGGTGTAAGTGGTTTGGAGGGTTAGCATTAGGGCTGGGGCTGGTGTGAGGGTTGGGGCTGTGTATGGTTTATGGTTGCTGTTATGGTTTAAGTTTTATGGTTAATGAGTTATTTATGGGTATGGTTAATGAATATATTTTATGGTTTGGTTATGGTTATGGTTTTGCTTATTGGTTAAGGTTTATGGTTTTGGTCTCAGGGTGTTAGGGTTCTGTGTTAGAGTGGGTGTTAGGGTATGGGTGAGAGTTGGGGTACAGGTAGGATGCGGGTAGAGCATGGGTTAGGGTAAGGTACAGGGTTAGGGTACGGGTTAGGCTAAGGTTAGGTCAGGGCTTAGGGTCAGGATCAGAGTTCAGGGTTAGGGTCCATGTCAGGATTAGCGTCAAGGTTGAGCGAGGCCATTGTTTTCTGCTCCTCCAGTGCTGGATTCTGATTGATAGATGAATGAAATGTCTGCTCTGGTCACCCACTGTTTCAAATTGAGCTCAGCCTTAGTTAAGGGTTCTTAGGGCCTCAGAGGTCATGCAGGGTTTCCCACCACCCTCCCTCCTGGGAAGGGTGATGCAGGCCCCACTCTGTCTGGGCAGCCCCAGGTCCAGCATGGCCCTGACATGCAGGATACTAAGTAGACGTGATGTAAGACTCGGTGCATCAGTCTGCCAGCCCCCAGGTGCTGCCTTTTTAAAAAAACAAACAAATTAATTAATTAATTTATTTTTGGCTGTGTTGGGTCTTCATTGCTGCACGGAGGCTTTCTCTAGTTGCGGCGAGTGGGGGCTTCTCGTTGCAGTGGCTTCTCTTGTTGCAGAGCACAGGCTGTAAGCGCGTGGGCTTCAGCAGTTGTGGCTCGCGGGTTCTAGAGCGCAGGCTCAGTAGTTGTGGCGCACGGGCTTAGTTGCTCCACAGCATGTGGGATCTTCCCGGGCCAGGGCTCAAACCCGTGTCCCCTGCATTGGCAGGTGGATTCTTAACCACTGCGCCACCAGGGAAGTCTGGTGTTGCGTTCTTGAGGGCTGGTGGGGCCCTCTTGGGACTGGAGGCATCCTTTGTTCCATCTGCACGGGTGTCCAAGCAGGTCTCAGAGCAGCCCTTGGCCTCTGAGCGTCCAGGCAGGCACCCACGTTCCTCCAGCTCAGGTTAGCCTTGGCCCCTCAAGCCCCCGTGGCCAATTACTGAGCTGATTGTGTCTTTACTCTTTAAAATTAAATCACTCTCTCCAGGTGGGCGAGAAGTTTACTTGTGAACTTGGTTAGGGTTAGGGGTTAGGGGTTAAGGGTTAGGGGTTAGGGTCAGGGTTAGGGCTAGGGCTAGGGGTTAGGGTTAGGCTTAGGGTTGGGTTAGGGTTAGGGGTTAGGGTTAGGGTTTAGGTTTAGGGTTAGGGTTAGTGTTGGGTTAGGGTTAAGGTAGGGTTAGGGTTACTGTTGGGTTAGGGTTAGGGTTAAGGTAGGGTTAGGGTTAGGGTTTGGGTTAGGGTTAGGGTGTCCAGCCTTACGTCCCATTCAGCTATGAGTGTAGATGTGGTCAGTCCAGTTGCATCACAGCCCCTGATCATATTTTGTAAGAATTCCTCTCTCTCTCACTGTCGTTTTTTTTTTTTTTATAATTAATTTTTATAATGGGGTGTAGCTGATTTGCAATGTTGTGTTTCTTGGTGCTGTACATCCACTTGAGTCACTTACAGAGAGACATCAATAAATTCTTTTCTAGTTTCTAGTAGTCAGATATATGTTTTTTCTGTGAATAGAGTGTGCTGAGTCCAGTTCCTTGAGCAATGAGTATGTCTTGGCGATTACATTATTGGTGTATGGAACGGTATCTGTGCCAATTACAACCTCCTGGTTTATGCATCACCACACCACACTTTTCCGCTTAAGCAGCCCTAAGTGTGTTTTGTAAACGTGTGATGGTGTTCTGTTTGTAATTCAGTTCATGTTTGGCGATCTTTAGATTCCCTTTATAAGTGATATCTCATGATAAGTTTCTTTTGCTGTCTAACTTATATCCCTCTCAGTGACCGTGCATAAGTCCCCCTGAGTTGCTGCAACTGGCCTCATTTCATGGATTTCAGGGCTGAGTAATATTCCTTTGTGCTTAAGTACCAAGTTTTCTTTCACCATTGTTTCCTTCCAAGGACTTTTAAGTTGTACCCAAGTCGAGGCTGTTGTAAAGATAGCAGCAGTAAACGGGGCGCCTGCATCCTGTGGATTTTTGGTTTTTCCAAGATATAGGCCCATGAGTGGAAGCACCCTATGCTTTGTAGCTCTGTGGTTTAGATGTTTTAGGAAACACAGTACACTTCTCCAGGGTGGCCGTTGGCAATTTACATTCCCCCCTTCAGCGTAACAAGGCTCCCTTTTCTCCTCTCCCTGTCCTGCATATCTGGTTTTTACCCTTTGTGAGGATGGTCCTTTTTTCTGATTCGGAGCGATACCTCTTTGTAGTGTTGATTTGCATTGCCCGCTTCTTTAGTGGGTCAAAAAGGGCATATGCGTTTTTCCTGAATATATTCTGGAAGTTAAATTTGAGAGACACCTTTTTTGTTTTTTTTTAATTGATTAATTCATTTTATTTTTGGCTGTGTTGGGTCTTCGTTTCTGTGCGAAGGCTGTCTCTAGTTGTGGCAAGCGGGGGCCACTCTTCATCACGGTGCGCAGGCCTCTCACTTCCGCGGCCTCTCTTGTTGCGGAGTACAGGCTCCAGACGCGCAGTCTCAGTAGTTGTGGCTCCCGAGCCTAGTTGCTCCGCGGCATGTGGGATCTTCCCAGACCAGGGCTCGAACCCGTGTCCCCTGCATTAGCAGGCAGATTCTCAACCACTGCGCCACCAGGGAAGCCCCTTGAATAGTTTTGTATTTAAAATTTGTCTGTGGGGACTCCCCTGGTGACGCAGTGGTTAAGAGTCCGCCTGCCAGTGCAGGGGACACGGGCTCGAGCCCTGGTCCGGGGAGAATCCCACATGCCGCAGAGCAACTAAGCCTGCGCGGCACAACTACTGAAGCCTGCGCGCCTAGAGCCCGTGCTCCCCAACGAGAGAAGCCACCGCAATGAGAAGCCCGTGCACCGCAACGAAGAGTAGCCCCGCTCGACGCAACTAGAGAAAGCCCACATGCAGCAACGAAGACCGAACGCAGCCAAAAATAAATTATAAACTAAAATAAAATTTGCCTCTGAATAACTTTAAGTGAATTTGGTATAAGTTGTAAAGTTTGCATCTACATTCACTTCATTGCAAATGGTTTCCAACTGATTGTTCCTTAACTAATTTTAGAAAACTTTTGGGATAGAGACTCCATTTTAGTTTGAATTTCCAGTTTAATGGATTCAGCAGTCCTGTCTGTAGGGCGCGCTGCCTCCAGTGACCTGTGAGGGAGGCGCGGCCTGCACTTCCTGCACTGACCACAGGGTGGCGCCGAGTTCGCCTCTCTGACCCACAGCGCATGCTCCTTCCCTGCGAACTCGATTCGGAGCACAGCTGAGAGGAGTTGAGCCTCCTCAGGCGCGGGGGCGGGGGCCTTCGGGTAGGACGCCCGGCTCAGCGTCTCTGCTGAGAGGAGCTCGGTCTCCGTCTCCTTAGGACTCGCTGGGGTTTCGGCTTCGGGACCAAGTGGAGCTGCGTCCACGCTGCCTAGGGAACTAGGTTTCCTGAGGACCCAGGTGATGCCTGAGGAAAAGGTGAAGAGACGGTGAGGAAAAGTGGGGAGAAGCTTCCTGTGGGCGGCTGACAGTTGAGGGGGTCCGTCTTCGTGTGAGCGAGGGAGGGCTTGGCGTGGAAAGCTGGGTGTTTGGTCAGGTTTGTGTGCAGGGTAGCCAGCGTGAGCTATGGGGCGTCCAGTTTTCCCAGCACCATTTATCGTGGGGAGTGTCGTGCTCCTTGGTGTGTCCTTGGTCCCTGTGTCATAAATTCACCGACCCCGTCCGTGTGGGTTGAATTCTGGGCTCTCTGTCCTGTTCCTCTGGTCCCTGTGCCCGTTTTGAGCCAGTTCCGCACTGTTTTGGTGACTGTGGCTTCTCAGCAGAGTGTGACGTCAGGGAGGGAGATGCCCCCAGCCCGTTCTCTTTTTTCAGGGTTTCTTTGGCTATTTGGGGTCCTTTGTGGTTCCCCACAGCTATTAGGAGGATTTGCTCTATTTGGGGGGAAAATACCATGGAATTTTGGGAGGGATTGCATTCACTGTGTCCATTGCTTTGGGTAGAATGGATATTTTAACAATATTAATTGTTCCATTCCATGAGAACAGGATATCTTTCCATTTACTGGTGTGCTTTTCAATGTCTTCATCAATGTCTTAAAGTTTTCAGTGTGCAGGTCTTTCACCTCCTTGGTTGGCTTTATTCCCAGTGGGTATTTTGTTCTTTTTGATGCATTTGTAAATAGGGCTGCTTTCTTTCTCTTTCTGATGGTTCATTATTAGTGTTTAGAAATGCAGCTGATTTCTGTGTATTGATTTTGCAACTTTACTGAATTAATTTATTAGTTCTAATAGTTTTTTTGTGGAATGAAGTGGAAAATTGGAATTCAAAAATCCCACTGTTTCTACCATATCCAGGTCGTCCACAACACGGAGGACAGCGGCTCCTAATATAACCTTCCCACAGTGCCTCTAAATGACATGTGGACTTTGGGTGAACTGGATCTGGGTAAGGCTTGGCTTCTATATGGAAGTTTGATGTTTTCTCTGCTTTTCTGGCATGCTATTGACATACATGATGTTTTGAAAAGTAATTGACTTTCCAGTAATTTCAAACATACCACTTCACAGACATAAAAACAAGTCTTGTACCTTGATTAAATATACTCCTAAATATTGATGTTGACATTATTAAAAATGGAATTGTTTTCATAAATTCTTTTTCAGATTATTTTTTGCCGGCGTATGCATATAAGATAGATTTTCATGAATTGATACTTTGTTCTATAACTTTGCTTAATTAGTTGATTAGCTCAAATAATTTCTTTGCTGATTATAGGTAGTTTTATATATAAGATGATGTGACCTATGTTCTGTGAAGAGACACAGTTTTAATTTTTCCATTCACCCACGGATGCCTTTTATTTCCTTCCTCAAGATTCTGGGTAGAACTTCCAGTACGCTATTGAGTAACGGTGACGAAGGCCAGCTTCCTGGCCTTGTTCCTGATTTCAGGAGTAAATCGTTCAGTCTTTAACATTGAGCATGGTGTTTGCTGTGGCTTTTTGTACTACTCTTTTCCATATTGAACAGATTTCCTTTTATTCCTGCTTTCTTGAGTGTTTACCATGAAATAACACTGGATTTTCATTGTAGATTTTTTGCATTAATTGACGTGATTATGGGTTTTTACTTCACACCATTTTTGTGGTTTAATACATTGCTTACTTTTAATATGTTGAGCAACCTGAAATTTCTGGTGTAGAGATACTTGCTTATGGCATTATCCATTTAAAGTTCTGTTGGTTTCATGTTGCTATTATTTTGTGATAGATTTTTACATTCATATTTATAAGTTATACTGGGGTAGTTTTTTTTTTCTGTATTTTTAAAATCTTTTTTAAAATAGGGGTTTTATTTCATTTTATTTATTTATTTATTTTGGCCACATCCCATGGCTTGTGGGATCTTAGTTCCCCAGTCAGGGATCGAACCCGAGCCCTTGGCACTGAAAGCACAGAGTCCTAACCACTGGGCCACCAGAGAATTCCCCAGTTTTCTTTTCCAAGATGTATTTGTATAATCTGACTAGACTTGGCTTGGTGTAAGTGGTTTGGAGGGTTAGCATTAGGGCTGGGGCTGGTGTGAGGGTTGGGGCTGTGTATGGTTTATGGTTGCTGTTATGGTTTAAGTTTTATGGTTAATGAGTTATTTATGGGTATGGTTAATGAATATATTTTATGGTTTGGTTATGGTTATGGTTTTGCTTATTGGTTAAGGTTTATGGTTTTGGTCTCAGGGTGTTAGGGTTCTGTGTTAGAGTGGGTGTTAGGGTATGGGTGAGAGTTGGGGTACAGGTAGGATGCGGGTAGAGCATGGGTTAGGGTAAGGTACAGGGTTAGGGTACGGGTTAGGCTAAGGTTAGGTCAGGGCTTAGGGTCAGGATCAGAGTTCAGGGTTAGGGTCCATGTCAGGATTAGCGTCAAGGTTGAGCGAGGCCATTGTTTTCTGCTCCTCCAGTGCTGGATTCTGATTGATAGATGAATGAAATGTCTGCTCTGGTCACCCACTGTTTCAAATTGAGCTCAGCCTTAGTTAAGGGTTCTTAGGGCCTCAGAGGTCATGCAGGGTTTCCCACCACCCTCCCTCCTGGGAAGGGTGATGCAGGCCCCACTCTGTCTGGGCAGCCCCAGGTCCAGCATGGCCCTGACATGCAGGATACTAAGTAGACGTGATGTAAGACTCGGTGCATCAGTCTGCCAGCCCCCAGGTGCTGCCTTTTTAAAAAAACAAACAAATTAATTAATTAATTTATTTTTGGCTGTGTTGGGTCTTCATTGCTGCACGGAGGCTTTCTCTAGTTGCGGCGAGTGGGGGCTTCTCGTTGCAGTGGCTTCTCTTGTTGCAGAGCACAGGCTGTAAGCGCGTGGGCTTCAGCAGTTGTGGCTCGCGGGTTCTAGAGCGCAGGCTCAGTAGTTGTGGCGCACGGGCTTAGTTGCTCCACAGCATGTGGGATCTTCCCGGGCCAGGGCTCAAACCCGTGTCCCCTGCATTGGCAGGTGGATTCTTAACCACTGCGCCACCAGGGAAGTCTGGTGTTGCGTTCTTGAGGGCTGGTGGGGCCCTCTTGGGACTGGAGGCATCCTTTGTTCCATCTGCACGGGTGTCCAGGCAGGTCTCAGAGCAGCCCTTGGCCTCTGAGCGTCCAGGCAGGCACCCACGTTCCTCCAGCTCAGGTTAGCCTTGGCCCCTCAAGCCCCCGTGGCCAATTACTGAGCTGATTGTGTCTTTACTCTTTAAAATTAAATCACTCTCTCCAGGTGGGCGAGAAGTTTACTTGTGAACTTGGTTAGGGTTAGGGGTTAGGGGTTAAGGGTTAGGGGTTAGGGTCAGGGTTAGGGCTAGGGCTAGGGGTTAGGGTTAGGCTTAGGGTTGGGTTAGGGTTAGGGGTTAGGGTTAGGGTTTAGGTTTAGGGTTAGGGTTAGTGTTGGGTTAGGGTTAAGGTAGGGTTAGGGTTACTGTTGGGTTAGGGTTAGGGTTAAGGTAGGGTTAGGGTTAGGGTTTGGGTTAGGGTTAGGGTGTCCAGCCTTACGTCCCATTCAGCTATGAGTGTAGATGTGGTCAGTCCAGTTGCATCACAGCCCCTGATCATATTTTGTAAGAATTCCTCTCTCTCTCACTGTCGTTTTTTTTTTTTTTATAATTAATTTTTATAATGGGGTGTAGCTGATTTGCAATGTTGTGTTTCTTGGTGCTGTACATCCACTTGAGTCACTTACAGAGAGACATCAATAAATTCTTTTCTAGTTTCTAGTAGTCAGATATATGTTTTTTCTGTGAATAGAGTGTGCTGAGTCCAGTTCCTTGAGCAATGAGTATGTCTTGGCGATTACATTATTGGTGTATGGAACGGTATCTGTGCCAATTACAACCTCCTGGTTTATGCATCACCACACCACACTTTTCCGCTTAAGCAGCCCTAAGTGTGTTTTGTAAACGTGTGATGGTGTTCTGTTTGTAATTCAGTTCATGTTTGGCGATCTTTAGATTCCCTTTATAAGTGATATCTCATGATAAGTTTCTTTTGCTGTCTAACTTATATCCCTCTCAGTGACCGTGCATAAGTCCCCCTGAGTTGCTGCAACTGGCCTCATTTCATGGATTTCAGGGCTGAGTAATATTCCTTTGTGCTTAAGTACCAAGTTTTCTTTCACCATTGTTTCCTTCCAAGGACTTTTAAGTTGTACCCAAGTCGAGGCTGTTGTAAAGATAGCAGCAGTAAACGGGGCGCCTGCATCCTGTGGATTTTTGGTTTTTCCAAGATATAGGCCCATGAGTGGAAGCACCCTATGCTTTGTAGCTCTGTGGTTTAGATGTTTTAGGAAACACAGTACACTTCTCCAGGGTGGCCGTTGGCAATTTACATTCCCCCCTTCAGCGTAACAAGGCTCCCTTTTCTCCTCTCCCTGTCCTGCATATCTGGTTTTTACCCTTTGTGAGGATGGTCCTTTTTTCTGATTCGGAGCGATACCTCTTTGTAGTGTTGATTTGCATTGCCCGCTTCTTTAGTGGGTCAAAAAGGGCATATGCGTTTTTCCTGAATATATTCTGGAAGTTAAATTTGAGAGACACCTCTTTTGTTTTTTTTTAATTGATTAATTCATTTTATTTTTGGCTGTGTTGGGTCTTCGTTTCTGTGCGAAGGCTGTCTCTAGTTGTGGCAAGCGGGGGCCACTCTTCATCACGGTGCGCAGGCCTCTCACTTCCGCGGCCTCTCTTGTTGCGGAGTACAGGCTCCAGACGCGCAGTCTCAGTAGTTGTGGCTCCCGAGCCTAGTTGCTCCGCGGCATGTGGGATCTTCCCAGACCAGGGCTCGAACCCGTGTCCCCTGCATTAGCAGGCAGATTCTCAACCACTGCGCCACCAGGGAAGCCCCTTGAATAGTTTTGTATTTAAAATTTGTCTGTGGGGACTCCCCTGGTGACGCAGTGGTTAAGAGTCCGCCTGCCAGTGCAGGGGACACGGGCTCGAGCCCTGGTCCGGGGAGAATCCCACATGCCGCAGAGCAACTAAGCCTGCGCGGCACAACTACTGAAGCCTGCGCGCCTAGAGCCCGTGCTCCCCAACGAGAGAAGCCACCGCAATGAGAAGCCCGTGCACCGCAACGAAGAGTAGCCCCGCTCGACGCAACTAGAGAAAGCCCACATGCAGCAACGAAGACCGAACGCAGCCAAAAATAAATTATAAACTAAAATAAAATTTGCCTCTGAATAACTTTAAGTGAATTTGGTATAAGTTGTAAAGTTTGCATCTACATTCACTTCATTCCAAATGGTTTCCAACTGATTGTTCCTTAACTAATTTTAGAAAACTTTTGGGATAGAGACTCCATTTTAGTTTGAATTTCCAGTTTAATGGATTCAGCAGTCCTGTCTGTAGGGCGCGCTGCCTCCAGTGACCTGTGAGGGAGGCGCGGCCTGCACTTCCTGCACTGACCACAGGGTGGCGCCGAGTTCGCCTCTCTGACCCACAGCGCATGCTCCTTCCCTGCGAACTCGATTCGGAGCACAGCTGAGAGGAGTTGAGCCTCCTCAGGCGCGGGGGCGGGGGCCTTCAGGTAGGACGCCCGGCTCAGCGTCTCTGCTGAGAGGAGCTCGGTCTCCGTCTCCTTAGGACTCGCTGGGGTTTCGGCTTCGGGACCAAGTGGAGCTGCGTCCACGCTGCCTAGGGAACTAGGTTTCCTGAGGACCCAGGTGATGCCTGAGGAAAAGGTGAAGAGACGGTGAGGAAAAGTGGGGAGAAGCTTCCTGTGGGCGGCTGACAGTTGAGGGGGTCCGTCTTCGTGTGAGCGAGGGAGGGCTTGGCGTGGAAAGCTGGGTGTTTGGTCAGGTTTGTGTGCAGGGTAGCCAGCGTGAGCTATGGGGCGTCCAGTTTTCCCAGCACCATTTATCGTGGGGAGTGTCGTGCTCCTTGGTGTGTCCTTGGTCCCTGTGTCATAAATTCACCGACCCCGTCCGTGTGGGTTGAATTCTGGGCTCTCTGTCCTGTTCCTCTGGTCCCTGTGCCCGTTTTGAGCCAGTTCCGCACTGTTTTGGTGACTGTGGCTTCTCAGCAGAGTGTGACGTCAGGGAGGGAGATGCCCCCAGCCCGTTCTCTTTTTTCAGGGTTTCTTTGGCTATTTGGGGTCCTTTGTGGTTCCCCACAGCTATTAGGAGGATTTGCTCTATTTGGGGGGAAAATACCATGGAATTTTGGGAGGGATTGCATTCACTGTGTCCATTGCTTTGGGTAGAATGGATATTTTAACAATATTAATTGTTCCATTCCATGAGAACAGGATATCTTTCCATTTACTGGTGTGCTTTTCAATGTCTTCATCAATGTCTTAAAGTTTTCAGTGTGCAGGTCTTTCACCTCCTTGGTTGGCTTTATTCCCAGTGGGTATTTTGTTCTTTTTGATGCATTTGTAAATAGGGCTGCTTTCTTTCTCTTTCTGATGGTTCATTATTAGTGTTTAGAAATGCAGCTGATTTCTGTGTATTGATTTTGCAACTTTACTGAATTAATTTATTAGTTCTAATAGTTTTTTTGTGGAATGAAGTGGAAAATTGGAATTCAAAAATCCCACTGTTTCTACCATATCCAGGTCGTCCACAACACGGAGGACAGCGGCTCCTAATATAACCTTCCCACAGTGCCTCTAAATGACATGTGGACTTTGGGTGAACTGGATCTGGGTAAGGCTTGGCTTCTATATGGAAGTTTGATGTTTTCTCTGCTTTTCTGGCATGCTATTGACATACATGATGTTTTGAAAAGTAATTGACTTTCCAGTAATTTCAAACATACCACTTCACAGACATAAAAACAAGTCTTGTACCTTGATTAAATATACTCCTAAATATTGATGTTGACATTATTAAAAATGGAATTGTTTTCATAAATTCTTTTTCAGATTATTTTTTGCCGGCGTATGCATATAAGATAGATTTTCATGAATTGATACTTTGTTCTATAACTTTGCTTAATTAGTTGATTAGCTCAAATAATTTCTTTGCTGATTATACGTAGTTTTATATATAAGATGATGTGACCTATGTTCTGTGAAGAGACACAGTTTTAATTTTTCCATTCACCCACGGATGCCTTTTATTTCCTTCCTCAAGATTCTGGGTAGAACTTCCAGTACGCTATTGAGTAACGGTGACGAAGGCCAGCTTCCTGGCCTTGTTCCTGATTTCAGGAGTAAATCGTTCAGTCTTTAACATTGAGCATGGTGTTTGCTGTGGCTTTTTGTACTACTCTTTTCCATATTGAACAGATTTCCTTTTATTCCTGCTTTCTTGAGTGTTTACCATGAAATAACACTGGATTTTCATTGTAGATTTTTTGCATTAATTGACGTGATTATGGGTTTTTACTTCACACCATTTTTGTGGTTTAATACATTGCTTACTTTTAATATGTTGAGCAACCTGAAATTTCTGGTGTAGAGATACTTGCTTATGGCATTATCCATTTAAAGTTCTGTTGGTTTCATGTTGCTATTATTTTGTGATAGATTTTTACATTCATATTTATAAGTTATACTGGGGTAGTTTTCTTTTTTTTTTCTGTATTTTTAAAATCTTTTTTAAAATAGGGGTTTTATTTCATTTTATTTATTTATTTATTTTGGCCACATCCCATGGCTTGTGGGATCTTAGTTCCCCAGTCAGGGATCGAACCCGAGCCCTTGGCACTGAAAGCACAGAGTCCTAACCACTGGGCCACCAGAGAATTGCCCAGTTTTCTTTTCCAAGATGTATTTGTATAATCTGACTAGACTTGGCTTGGTGTAAGTGGTTTGGAGGGTTAGCATTAGGGCTGGGGCTGGTGTGAGGGTTGGGGCTGTGTATGGTTTATGGTTGCTGTTATGGTTTAAGTTTTATGGTTAATGAGTTATTTATGGGTATGGTTAATGAATATATTTTATGGTTTGGTTATGGTTATGGTTTTGCTTATTGGTTAAGGTTTATGGTTTTGGTCTCAGGGTGTTAGGGTTCTGTGTTAGAGTGGGTGTTAGGGTATGGGTGAGAGTTGGGGTACAGGTAGGATGCGGGTAGAGCATGGGTTAGGGTAAGGTACAGGGTTAGGGTACGGGTTAGGCTAAGGTTAGGTCAGGGCTTAGGGTCAGGATCAGAGTTCAGGGTTAGGGTCCATGTCAGGATTAGCGTCAAGGTTGAGCGAGGCCATTGTTTTCTGCTCCTCCAGTGCTGGATTCTGATTGATAGATGAATGAAATGTCTGCTCTGGTCACCCACTGTTTCAAATTGAGCTCAGCCTTAGTTAAGGGTTCTTAGGGCCTCAGAGGTCATGCAGGGTTTCCCACCACCCTCCCTCCTGGGAAGGGTGATGCAGGCCCCACTCTGTCTGGGCAGCCCCAGGTCCAGCATGGCCCTGACATGCAGGATACTAAGTAGACGTGATGTAAGACTCGGTGCATCAGTCTGCCAGCCCCCAGGTGCTGCCTTTTTAAAAAAACAAACAAATTAATTAATTAATTTATTTTTGGCTGTGTTGGGTCTTCATTGCTGCACGGAGGCTTTCTCTAGTTGCGGCGAGTGGGGGCTTCTCGTTGCAGTGGCTTCTCTTGTTGCAGAGCACAGGCTGTAAGCGCGTGGGCTTCAGCAGTTGTGGCTCGCGGGTTCTAGAGCGCAGGCTCAGTAGTTGTGGCGCACGGGCTTAGTTGCTCCACAGCATGTGGGATCTTCCCGGGCCAGGGCTCAAACCCGTGTCCCCTGCATTGGCAGGTGGATTCTTAACCACTGCGCCACCAGGGAAGTCTGGTGTTGCGTTCTTGAGGGCTGGTGGGGCCCTCTTGGGACTGGAGGCATCCTTTGTTCCATCTGCACGGGTGTCCAAGCAGGTCTCAGAGCAGCCCTTGGCCTCTGAGCGTCCAGGCAGGCACCCACGTTCCTCCAGCTCAGGTTAGCCTTGGCCCCTCAAGCCCCCGTGGCCAATTACTGAGCTGATTGTGTCTTTACTCTTTAAAATTAAATCACTCTCTCCAGGTGGGCGAGAAGTTTACTTGTGAACTTGGTTAGGGTTAGGGGTTAGGGGTTAAGGGTTAGGGGTTAGGGTCAGGGTTAGGGCTAGGGCTAGGGGTTAGGGTTAGGCTTAGGGTTGGGTTAGGGTTAGGGGTTAGGGTTAGGGTTTAGGTTTAGGGTTAGGGTTAGTGTTGGGTTAGGGTTAGGGTTAAGGTAGGGTTAGGGTTACTGTTGGGTTAGGGTTAGGGTTAAGGTAGGGTTAGGGTTAGGGTTTGGGTTAGGGTTAGGGTGTCCAGCCTTACGTCCCATTCAGCTATGAGTGTAGATGTGGTCAGTCCAGTTGCATCACAGCCCCTGATCATATTTTGTAAGAATTCCTCTCTCTCTCACTGTCGTTTTTTTTTTTTTTTTATAATTAATTTTTATAATGGGGTGTAGCTGATTTGCAATGTTGTGTTTCTTGGCGCTGTACATCCACTTGAGTCACTTACAGAGAGACATCAATAGATTCTTTTCTAGTTTCTAGTAGTCAGATATATGTTTTTTCTGTGAATAGAGTGTGCTGAGTCCAGTTCCTTGAGCAATGAGTATGTCTTGGCGATTACATTATTGGTGTATGGAACGGTATCTGTGCCAATTACAACCTCCTGGTTTATGCATCACCGCACCACACTTTTCCACTTAAGCAGCCCTAAGTGTGTTTTGTAAACGTGTGATGGTGTTCTGTTTGTAATTCAGTTCATGTTTGGCGATCTTTAGATTCCCTTTATAAGTGATATCTCATGATAAGTTTCTTTTGCTGTCTAACTTATATCCCTCTCAGTGACCGTGCATAAGTCCCCCTGAGTTGCTGCAACTGGCCTCATTTCATGGATTTCAGGGCTGAGTAATATTCCTTTGTGCTTAAGTACCAAGTTTTCTTTCACCATTGTTTCCTTCCAAGGACTTTTAAGTTGTACCCAAGTCGAGGCTGTTGTAAAGATAGCAGCAGTAAACGGGGCGCCTGCATCCTGTGGATTTTTGGTTTTTCCAAGATATAGGCCCATGAGTGGAAGCACCCTATGCTTTGTAGCTCTGTGGTTTAGATGTTTTAGGAAACACAGTACACTTCTCCAGGGTGGCCGTTGGTAATTTACATTCGCCCCTTCAGCGTAACAAGGCTCCCTTTTCTCCTCTCCCTGTCCTGCATATCTGGTTTTTACCCTTTGTGAGGATGGTCCTTTTTTCTGATTCGGAGCGATACCTCTTTGTAGTGTTGATTTGCATTGCCCGCTTCTTTAGTGGGTCAAAAAGGGCATATGCGTTTTTCCTGAATATATTCTGGAAGTTAAATTTGAGAGACACCTTTTTTTGTTTTTTTTAATTGATTAATTCATTTTATTTTTGGCTGTGTTGGGTCTTCGTTTCTGTGCGAAGGCTGTCTCTAGTTGTGGCAAGCGGGGGCCACTCTTCATCACGGTGCGCAGGCCTCTCACTTCCGCGGCCTCTCTTGTTGCGGAGTACAGGCTCCAGACGCGCAGTCTCAGTAGTTGTGGCTCCCGAGCCTAGTTGCTCCGCGGCATGTGGGATCTTCCCAGACCAGGGCTCGAACCCGTGTCCCCTGCATTAGCAGGCAGATTCTCAACCACTGCGCCACCAGGGAAGCCCCTTGAATAGTTTTGTATTTAAAATTTGTCTGTGGGGACTCCCCTGGTGACGCAGTGGTTAAGAGTCCGCCTGCCAGTGCAGGGGACACGGGCTCGAGCCCTGGTCCGGGGAGAATCCCACATGCCGCAGAGCAACTAAGCCTGCGCGGCACAACTACTGAAGCCTGCGCGCCTAGAGCCCGTGCTCCCCAACAAGAGAAGCCACCGCAATGAGAAGCCCGTGCACCACAACGAAGAGTAGCCCCGCTCGACGCAAGTAGAGAAAGCCCACATGCAGCAACGAAGACCCAACGCAGCCAAAAATAAATTATAAACTAAAATAAAATTTGCCTCTGAATAACTTTGAGTGAATTTGGTATAAGTTGTAAAGTTTGCATCTACATTCACTTCATTGCAAATGGTTTCCAACTGATTGTTCCTTAACTAATTTTAGAAAACTTTTGGGATAGAGACTCCATTTTAGTTTGAATTTCCAGTTTAATGGATTCAGCAGTCCTGTCTGTAGGGTGCGCTGCCTCCAGTGACCTGTGAGGGAGGCGCGGCCTGCACTTCCTGCACTGACCACAGGGTGGCGCCGAGTTCGCCTCTGACCCACAGCGCATGCTCCTTCCCTGCGAACTCGATTCGGAGCACAGCTGAGAGGAGTTGAGCCTCCTCAGGCGCGGGGGCGGGGGCCTTCGGGTAGGACGCCCGGCTCAGCGTCTCTGCTGAGAGGAGCTCGGTCTCCATCTCCTTAGGGCTCGCTGGGGTTTCGGCTTCGGGACCAAGTGGAGCTGCGTCCACGCTGCCTAGGGAACTAGGTTTCCTGAGGACCCAGGTGATGCCTGAGGAAAAGGTGAAGAGACGGTGAGGAAAAGTGGGGAGAAGCTTCCTGTGGGCGGCTGACAGTTGAGGGGGTCCGTCTTCGTGTGAGCGAGGGAGGGCTTGGCGTGGAAAGCTGGGTGTTTGGTCAGGTTTGTGTGCAGGGTAGCCAGCGTGAGCTATGGGGCGTCCAGTTTTCCCAGCACCATTTATCGTGGGGAGTGTCGTGCTCCTTGGTGTGTCCTTGGTCCCTGTGTCATAAATTCACCGACCCCGTCCGTGTGGGTTGAATTCTGGGCTCTCTGTCCTGTTCCTCTGGTCCCTGTGCCCGTTTTGAGCCAGTTCCGCACTGTTTTGGTGACTGTGGCTTCTCAGCAGAGTGTGACGTCAGGGAGGGAGATGCCCCCAGCCCGTTCTCTTTTTTCAGGGTTTCTTTGGCTATTTGGGGTCCTTTGTGGTTCCCCACAGCTATTAGGAGGATTTGCTCTATTTGGGGGGAAAATACCATGGAATTTTGGGAGGGATTGCATTCACTGTGTCCATTGCTTTGGGTAGAATGGATATTTTAACAATATTAATTGTTCCATTCCATGAGAACAGGATATCTTTCCATTTACTGGTGTGCTTTTCAATGTCTTCATCAATGTCTTAAAGTTTTCAGTGTGCAGGTCTTTCACCTCCTTGGTTGGCTTTATTCCCAGTGGGTATTTTGTTCTTTTTGATGCATTTGTAAATAGGGCTGCTTTCTTTCTCTTTCTGATGGTTCATTATTAGTGTTTAGAAATGCAGCTGATTTCTGTGTATTGATTTTGCAACTTTACTGAATTAATTTATTAGTTCTAATAGTTTTTTTGTGGAATGAAGTGGAAAATTGGAATTCAAAAATCCCACTGTTTCTACCATATCCAGGTCGTCCACAACACGGAGGACAGCGGCTCCTAATATAACCTTCCCACAGTGCCTCTAAATGACATGTGGACTTTGGGTGAACTGGATCTGGGTAAGGCTTGGCTTCTATATGGAAGTTTGATGTTTTCTCTGCTTTTCTGGCATGCTATTGACATACATGATGTTTTGAAAAGTAATTGACTTTCCAGTAATTTCAAACATACCACTTCACAGACATAAAAACAAGTCTTGTACCTTGATTAAATATACTCCTAAATATTGATGTTGACATTATTAAAAATGGAATTGTTTTCATAAATTCTTTTTCAGATTATTTTTTGCCAGCGTATGCATATAAGATAGATTTTCATGAATTGATACTTTGTTCTATAAGTTTGCTTAATTAGTTGATTAGCTCAAATAATTTCTTTGCTGATTATAGGTAGTTTTATATATAAGATGATGTGACCTATGTTCTGTGAAGAGACACAGTTTTAATTTTTCCATTCACCCACGGATGCCTTTTATTTCCTTCCTCAAGATTCTGGGTAGAACTTCCAGTACGCTATTGAGTAACGGTGACGAAGGCCAGCTTCCTGGCCTTGTTCCTGATTTCAGGAGTAAATCGTTCAGTCTTTAACATTGAGCATGGTGTTTGCTGTGGCTTTTTGTACTACTCTTTTCCATATTGAACAGATTTCCTTTTATTCCTGCTTTCTTGAGTGTTTACCATGAAATAACACTGGATTTTCATTGTAGATTTTTTGCATTAATTGACGTGATTATGGGTTTTTACTTCACACCATTTTTGTGGTTTAATACATTGCTTACTTTTAATATGTTGAGCAACCTGAAATTTCTGGTGTAGAGATACTTGCTTATGGCATTATCCATTTAAAGTTCTGTTGGTTTCATGTTGCTAGTATTTTGTGATCGATTTTTACATTCATATTTATCAGTTATACTGGGGTAGTTTTCTTTTTTTTTCTGTATTTTTAAAATCTTTTTTAAAATAGTGGTTTTATTTCATTTTATTTATTTATTTATTTTGGCCACATCCCATGGCTTGTGGGATCTTAGTTCCCCAGTCAGGGATCGAACCCGAGCCCTTGGCACTGAAAGCACAGAGTCCTAACCACTGGGCCACCAGAGAATTCCCCAGTTTTCTTTTCCAAGATGTATTTGTATAATCTGACTAGACTTGGCTTGGTGTAAGTGGTTTGGAGGGTTAGCATTAGGGCTGGGGCTGGTGTGAGGGTTGGGGCTGTGTATGGTTTATGGTTGCTGTTATGGTTTAAGTTTTATGGTTAATGAGTTATTTATGGGTATGGTTAATGAATATATTTTATGGTTTGGTTATGGTTATGGTTTTGCTTATTGGTTAAGGTTTATGGTTTTGGTCTCAGGGTGTTAGGGTTCTGTGTTAGAGTGGGTGTTAGGGTATGGGTGAGAGTTGGGGTACAGGTAGGATGCGGGTAGAGCATGGGTTAGGGTAAGGTACAGGGTTAGGGTACGGGTTAGGCTAAGGTTAGGTCAGGGCTTAGGGTCAGGATCAGAGTTCAGGGTTAGGGTCCATGTCAGGATTAGCGTCAAGGTTGAGCGAGGCCATTGTTTTCTGCTCCTCCAGTGCTGGATTCTGATTGATAGATGAATGAAATGTCTGCTCTGGTCACCCACTGTTTCAAATTGAGCTCAGCCTTAGTTAAGGGTTCTTAGGGCCTCAGAGGTCATGCAGGGTTTCCCACCACCCTCCCTCCTGGGAAGGGTGATGCAGGCCCCACTCTGTCTGGGCAGCCCCAGGTCCAGCATGGCCCTGACATGCAGGATACTAAGTAGACGTGATGTAAGACTCGGTGCATCAGTCTGCCAGCCCCCAGGTGCTGCCTTTTTAAAAAAACAAACAAATTAATTAATTAATTTATTTTTGGCTGTGTTGGGTCTTCATTGCTGCACGGAGGCTTTCTCTAGTTGCGGCGAGTGGGGGCTTCTCGTTGCAGTGGCTTCTCTTGTTGCAGAGCACAGGCTGTAAGCGCGTGGGCTTCAGCAGTTGTGGCTCGCGGGTTCTAGAGCGCAGGCTCAGTAGTTGTGGCGCACGGGCTTAGTTGCTCCACAGCATGTGGGATCTTCCCGGGCCAGGGCTCAAACCCGTGTCCCCTGCATTGGCAGGTGGATTCTTAACCACTGCGCCACCAGGGAAGTCTGGTGTTGCGTTCTTGAGGGCTGGTGGGGCCCTCTTGGGACTGGAGGCATCCTTTGTTCCATCTGCACGGGTGTCCAAGCAGGTCTCAGAGCAGCCCTTGGCCTCTGAGCGTCCAGGCAGGCACCCACGTTCCTCCAGCTCAGGTTAGCCTTGGCCCCTCAAGCCCCCGTGGCCAATTACTGAGCTGATTGTGTCTTTACTCTTTAAAATTAAATCACTCTCTCCAGGTGGGCGAGAAGTTTACTTGTGAACTTGGTTAGGGTTAGGGGTTAGGGGTTAAGGGTTAGGGGTTAGGGTCAGGGTTAGGGCTAGGGCTAGGGGTTAGGGTTAGGCTTAGGGTTGGGTTAGGGTTAGGGGTTAGGGTTAGGGTTTAGGTTTAGGGTTAGGGTTAGTGTTGGGTTAGGGTTAGGGTTAAGGTAGGGTTAGGGTTACTGTTGGGTTAGGGTTAGGGTTAAGGTAGGGTTAGGGTTAGGGTTTGGGTTAGGGTTAGGGTGTCCAGCCTTACGTCCCATTCAGCTATGAGTGTAGATGTGGTCAGTCCAGTTGCATCACAGCCCCTGATCATATTTTGTAAGAATTCCTCTCTCTCTCACTGTCGTTTTTTTTTTTTTTTTATAATTAATTTTTATAATGGGGTGTAGCTGATTTGCAATGTTGTGTTTCTTGGCGCTGTACATCCACTTGAGTCACTTACAGAGAGACATCAATAGATTCTTTTCTAGTTTCTAGTAGTCAGATATATGTTTTTTCTGTGAATAGAGTGTGCTGAGTCCAGTTCCTTGAGCAATGAGTATGTCTTGGCGATTACATTATTGGTGTATGGAACGGTATCTGTGCCAATTACAACCTCCTGGTTTATGCATCACCGCACCACACTTTTCCACTTAAGCAGCCCTAAGTGTGTTTTGTAAACGTGTGATGGTGTTCTGTTTGTAATTCAGTTCATGTTTGGCGATCTTTAGATTCCCTTTATAAGTGATATCTCATGATAAGTTTCTTTTGCTGTCTAACTTATATCCCTCTCAGTGACCGTGCATAAGTCCCCCTGAGTTGCTGCAACTGGCCTCATTTCATGGATTTCAGGGCTGAGTAATATTCCTTTGTGCTTAAGTACCAAGTTTTCTTTCACCATTGTTTCCTTCCAAGGACTTTTAAGTTGTACCCAAGTCGAGGCTGTTGTAAAGATAGCAGCAGTAAACGGGGCGCCTGCATCCTGTGGATTTTTGGTTTTTCCAAGATATAGGCCCATGAGTGGAAGCACCCTATGCTTTGTAGCTCTGTGGTTTAGATGTTTTAGGAAACACAGTACACTTCTCCAGGGTGGCCGTTGGTAATTTACATTCGCCCCTTCAGCGTAACAAGGCTCCCTTTTCTCCTCTCCCTGTCCTGCATATCTGGTTTTTACCCTTTGTGAGGATGGTCCTTTTTTCTGATTCGGAGCGATACCTCTTTGTAGTGTTGATTTGCATTGCCCGCTTCTTTAGTGGGTCAAAAAGGGCATATGCGTTTTTCCTGAATATATTCTGGAAGTTAAATTTGAGAGACACCTTTTTTTGTTTTTTTTAATTGATTAATTCATTTTATTTTTGGCTGTGTTGGGTCTTCGTTTCTGTGCGAAGGCTGTCTCTAGTTGTGGCAAGCGGGGGCCACTCTTCATCACGGTGCGCAGGCCTCTCACTTCCGCGGCCTCTCTTGTTGCGGAGTACAGGCTCCAGACGCGCAGTCTCAGTAGTTGTGGCTCCCGAGCCTAGTTGCTCCGCGGCATGTGGGATCTTCCCAGACCAGGGCTCGAACCCGTGTCCCCTGCATTAGCAGGCAGATTCTCAACCACTGCGCCACCAGGGAAGCCCCTTGAATAGTTTTGTATTTAAAATTTGTCTGTGGGGACTCCCCTGGTGACGCAGTGGTTAAGAGTCCGCCTGCCAGTGCAGGGGACACGGGCTCGAGCCCTGGTCCGGGGAGAATCCCACATGCCGCAGAGCAACTAAGCCTGCGCGGCACAACTACTGAAGCCTGCGCGCCTAGAGCCCGTGCTCCCCAACAAGAGAAGCCACCGCAATGAGAAGCCCGTGCACCACAACGAAGAGTAGCCCCGCTCGACGCAACTAGAGAAAGCCCACATGCAGCAACGAAGACCCAACGCAGCCAAAAATAAATTATAAACTAAAATAAAATTTGCCTCTGAATAACTTTGAGTGAATTTGGTATAAGTTGTAAAGTTTGCATCTACATTCACTTCATTGCAAATGGTTTCCAACTGATTGTTCCTTAACTAATTTTAGAAAACTTTTGGGATAGAGACTCCATTTTAGTTTGAATTTCCAGTTTAATGGATTCAGCAGTCCTGTCTGTAGGGTGCGCTGCCTCCAGTGACCTGTGAGGGAGGCGCGGCCTGCACTTCCTGCACTGACCACAGGGTGGCGCCGAGTTCGCCTCTGACCCACAGCGCATGCTCCTTCCCTGCGAACTCGATTCGGAGCACAGCTGAGAGGAGTTGAGCCTCCTCAGGCGCGGGGGCGGGGGCCTTCGGGTAGGACGCCCGGCTCAGCGTCTCTGCTGAGAGGAGCTCGGTCTCCATCTCCTTAGGGCTCGCTGGGGTTTCGGCTTCGGGACCAAGTGGAGCTGCGTCCACGCTGCCTAGGGAACTAGGTTTCCTGAGGACCCAGGTGATGCCTGAGGAAAAGGTGAAGAGACGGTGAGGAAAAGTGGGGAGAAGCTTCCTGTGGGCGGCTGACAGTTGAGGGGGTCCGTCTTCGTGTGAGCGAGGGAGGGCTTGGCGTGGAAAGCTGGGTGTTTGGTCAGGTTTGTGTGCAGGGTAGCCAGCGTGAGCTATGGGGCGTCCAGTTTTCCCAGCACCATTTATCGTGGGGAGTGTCGTGCTCCTTGGTGTGTCCTTGGTCCCTGTGTCATAAATTCACCGACCCCGTCCGTGTGGGTTGAATTCTGGGCTCTCTGTCCTGTTCCTCTGGTCCCTGTGCCCGTTTTGAGCCAGTTCCGCACTGTTTTGGTGACTGTGGCTTCTCAGCAGAGTGTGACGTCAGGGAGGGAGATGCCCCCAGCCCGTTCTCTTTTTTCAGGGTTTCTTTGGCTATTTGGGGTCCTTTGTGGTTCCCCACAGCTATTAGGAGGATTTGCTCTATTTGGGGGGAAAATACCATGGAATTTTGGGAGGGATTGCATTCACTGTGTCCATTGCTTTGGGTAGAATGGATATTTTAACAATATTAATTGTTCCATTCCATGAGAACAGGATATCTTTCCATTTACTGGTGTGCTTTTCAATGTCTTCATCAATGTCTTAAAGTTTTCAGTGTGCAGGTCTTTCACCTCCTTGGTTGGCTTTATTCCCAGTGGGTATTTTGTTCTTTTTGATGCATTTGTAAATAGGGCTGCTTTCTTTCTCTTTCTGATGGTTCATTATTAGTGTTTAGAAATGCAGCTGATTTCTGTGTATTGATTTTGCAACTTTACTGAATTAATTTATTAGTTCTAATAGTTTTTTTGTGGAATGAAGTGGAAAATTGGAATTCAAAAATCCCACTGTTTCTACCATATCCAGGTCGTCCACAACACGGAGGACAGCGGCTCCTAATATAACCTTCCCACAGTGCCTCTAAATGACATGTGGACTTTGGGTGAACTGGATCTGGGTAAGGCTTGGCTTCTATATGGAAGTTTGATGTTTTCTCTGCTTTTCTGGCATGCTATTGACATACATGATGTTTTGAAAAGTAATTGACTTTCCAGTAATTTCAAACATACCACTTCACAGACATAAAAACAAGTCTTGTACCTTGATTAAATATACTCCTAAATATTGATGTTGACATTATTAAAAATGGAATTGTTTTCATAAATTCTTTTTCAGATTATTTTTTGCCAGCGTATGCATATAAGATAGATTTTCATGAATTGATACTTTGTTCTATAAGTTTGCTTAATTAGTTGATTAGCTCAAATAATTTCTTTGCTGATTATAGGTAGTTTTATATATAAGATGATGTGACCTATGTTCTGTGAAGAGACACAGTTTTAATTTTTCCATTCACCCACGGATGCCTTTTATTTCCTTCCTCAAGATTCTGGGTAGAACTTCCAGTACGCTATTGAGTAACGGTGACGAAGGCCAGCTTCCTGGCCTTGTTCCTGATTTCAGGAGTAAATCGTTCAGTCTTTAACATTGAGCATGGTGTTTGCTGTGGCTTTTTGTACTACTCTTTTCCATATTGAACAGATTTCCTTTTATTCCTGCTTTCTTGAGTGTTTACCATGAAATAACACTGGATTTTCATTGTAGATTTTTTGCATTAATTGACGTGATTATGGGTTTTTACTTCACACCATTTTTGTGGTTTAATACATTGCTTACTTTTAATATGTTGAGCAACCTGAAATTTCTGGTGTAGAGATACTTGCTTATGGCATTATCCATTTAAAGTTCTGTTGGTTTCATGTTGCTAGTATTTTGTGATCGATTTTTACATTCATATTTATCAGTTATACTGGGGTAGTTTTCTTTTTTTTTCTGTATTTTTAAAATCTTTTTTAAAATAGTGGTTTTATTTCATTTTATTTATTTATTTATTTTGGCCACATCCCATGGCTTGTGGGATCTTAGTTCCCCAGTCAGGGATCGAACCCGAGCCCTTGGCACTGAAAGCACAGAGTCCTAACCACTGGGCCACCAGAGAATTCCCCAGTTTTCTTTTCCAAGATGTATTTGTATAATCTGACTAGACTTGGCTTGGTGTAAGTGGTTTGGAGGGTTAGCATTAGGGCTGGGGCTGGTGTGAGGGTTGGGGCTGTGTATGGTTTATGGTTGCTGTTATGGTTTAAGTTTTATGGTTAATGAGTTATTTATGGGTATGGTTAATGAATATATTTTATGGTTTGGTTATGGTTATGGTTTTGCTTATTGGTTAAGGTTTATGGTTTTGGTCTCAGGGTGTTAGGGTTCTGTGTTAGAGTGGGTGTTAGGGTATGGGTGAGAGTTGGGGTACAGGTAGGATGCGGGTAGAGCATGGGTTAGGGTAAGGTACAGGGTTAGGGTACGGGTTAGGCTAAGGTTAGGTCAGGGCTTAGGGTCAGGATCAGAGTTCAGGGTTAGGGTCCATGTCAGGATTAGCGTCAAGGTTGAGCGAGGCCATTGTTTTCTGCTCCTCCAGTGCTGGATTCTGATTGATAGATGAATGAAATGTCTGCTCTGGTCACCCACTGTTTCAAATTGAGCTCAGCCTTAGTTAAGGGTTCTTAGGGCCTCAGAGGTCATGCAGGGTTTCCCACCACCCTCCCTCCTGGGAAGGGTGATGCAGGCCCCACTCTGTCTGGGCAGCCCCAGGTCCAGCATGGCCCTGACATGCAGGATACTAAGTAGACGTGATGTAAGACTCGGTGCATCAGTCTGCCAGCCCCCAGGTGCTGCCTTTTTAAAAAAACAAACAAATTAATTAATTAATTTATTTTTGGCTGTGTTGGGTCTTCATTGCTGCACGGAGGCTTTCTCTAGTTGCGGCGAGTGGGGGCTTCTCGTTGCAGTGGCTTCTCTTGTTGCAGAGCACAGGCTGTAAGCGCGTGGGCTTCAGCAGTTGTGGCTCGCGGGTTCTAGAGCGCAGGCTCAGTAGTTGTGGCGCACGGGCTTAGTTGCTCCACAGCATGTGGGATCTTCCCGGGCCAGGGCTCAAACCCGTGTCCCCTGCATTGGCAGGTGGATTCTTAACCACTGCGCCACCAGGGAAGTCTGGTGTTGCGTTCTTGAGGGCTGGTGGGGCTCTCTTGGGACTGGAGGCATCCTTTGTTCCATCTGCACGGGTGTCCAAGCAGGTCTCAGAGCAGCCCTTGGCCTCTGAGCGTCCAGGCAGGCACCCACGTTCCTCCAGCTCAGGTTAGCCTTGGCCCCTCAAGCCCCCGTGGCCAATTACTGAGCTGATTGTGTCTTTACTCTTTAAAATTAAATCACTCTCTCCAGGTGGGCGAGAAGTTTACTTGTGAACTTGGTGAGGGTTAGGGGTTAGGGGTTAAGGGTTAGGGGTTAGGGTCAGGGTTAGGGCTAGGGCTAGGGGTTAGGGTTAGGCTTAGGGTTGGGTTAGGGTTAGGGGTTAGGGTTAGGGTTTAGGTTTAGGGTTAGGGTTAGTGTTGGGTTAGGGTTAGGGTTAAGGTAGGGTTAGGGTTACTGTTGGGTTAGGGTTAGGGTTAAGGTAGGGTTAGGGTTAGGGTTTGGGTTAGGGTTAGGGTGTCCAGCCTTACGTCCCATTCAGCTGTGAGTGTAGATGTGGTCAGTCCAGTTGCATCACAGCCCCTGATCATATTTTGTAAGAATTCCTCTCTCTCTCACTGTCGTTTTTTTTTTTTTTTATAATTAATTTTTATAATGGGGTGTAGCTGATTTGCAATGTTGTGTTTCTTGGTGCTGTACATCCACTTGAGTCACTTACAGAGAGACATCAATAAATTCTTTTCTAGTTTCTAGTAGTCAGATATATGTTTTTTCTGTGAATAGAGTGTGCTGAGTCCAGTTCCTTGAGCAATGAGTATGTCTTGGCGATTACATTATTGGTGTATGGAACGGTATCTGTGCCAATTACAACCTCCTGGTTTATGCATCACCGCACCACACTTTTCCACTTAAGCAGCCATAACTGTGTTTTGTAAATGTGTGATGGTGTTCTGTTTGTAATTCAGTTCATGTTTGGCGATCTTTAGATTCCCTTTATAAGTGATATCTCATGATAAGTTTCTTTTGCTGTCTAACTTATTTCACTCTCAGTGACCGTACATAAGTCCCCCTGAGTTGCTGCAACTGGCCTCATTTCATGGATTTCTGGGCTGAGTAATACTCCGTTGTGCTTAAGTACCAAGTTTTCTTTCACCATTGTTTCCTTCCAAGGACTTTTAAGTTGTACCCAAGTCGAGGCTGTTGTAAAGATAGCAGCAGTAAACGGGGCGCCTGCGTCCTGTGGATTTTTGGTTTTTCCAAGATACAGACCCATGAGTGGAAGCACCCTATGCTTTGTAGCTCTGTGGCTTAGATGTTTTAGGAAACACAGTACACTTCTCCAGGGTGGCCGTTGGCAATTTACATTCCCCCCTTCAGCGTAACAAGGCTCCCTTTTCTCCTCTCCCTGTCCTGCATATCTGGTTTTTACCCTTTGTGAGGATGGTCCTTTTTTCTGATTCGGAGCGATACCTGTTTGTAGTGTTGATTTGCATTGCCCGCTTCTTTAGTGGGACAAAAAGGGCGTATGCGTTTTTGCTGAATATATTCTGGAAGTTAAATTTGAGAGACACCTTTTTTTGTTTTTTTTAATTCATTAATTAATTCATTTTATTTTTGCCTGTGTTGGGTCTTCGTTTCTGTGCGAAGGCTGTCTCTAGTTGTGGCAAGCGGGGGCCACTCTTCATCGCGGTGCGCAGGCCTCTCACTTCTGCGGCCTCTCTTGTTGCGGAGCACAGGCTCCAGACGCGCAGGCTCAGTAGTTGTGGCTCCCGGGCCTAGTTGCTCCGCGGCATGTGGGATCTTCCCGGACCAGGGCTCGAACCCGTGTCCCCTGCATTAGCAGGCAGATTCTCAACCACTGCACCACCAGGGAAGCCCCTTGAATAGTTTTGTATTTAAAATTTGTCTGTGGGGACTCCCCTGGTGATGCAGTGGTTAAGACTCCGCCTGCCAGTGCAGGGGACACGGGCTCGAGCCCTGGTCCGGGGAGATCCCACATGCCGCAGAGCAACTAAGCCTGCGCGGCACAACTACTGAAGCCTGCACGCCTAGAGCCCGTGCTCCCCAACAAGAGAAGCCACCGCAATGAGAAGCCCGTGCACCGCAACGAAGAGTAGCCCCGCTCGACGCAACTAGAGAAAGCCCACGTGCAGCAACGAAGACCCAACGCAGCCAAAAATAAATTATAAACTAAAATAAAATTTGCCTCTGAATAACTTTGAGTGAATTTGGTATAAGTTGTAAAGTTTGCATCTACATTCACTTCATTGCAAACGGTTTCCAACTGATTGTTCCTTAACTAATTTTAGAAAACTTTTGGGATAGAGACTCCATTTTAGTTTGAGTTTCCAGTTTAATGGATTCAGCAGTCCTGTCTGTAGGGTGAGCTGCCTCCAGTGACCTGTGAGGGAGGCGCGGCCTGCACTTCCTGCACTGACCACAGGGTGGCGCCGAGTTCGCCTCTCTGACCCACAGCGCATGCTCCTTCCCTGCGAACTCGATTCGGAGCACAGCTGAGAGGAGTTGAGCCTCCTCAGGCGCGGGGGCGGGGGCGGGGGCCTTCGGGTAGGACGCCCGGCTCAGCGTCTCTGCTGAGAGGAGCTCGGTCTCCGTCCCCTTAGGCCTCGCTGGGGTTTTGGCTTCGGGACCAAGTGGAGATGCGTCCACGCTGCCTAGGGAACTAGGTTTCCTGAGGACCCAGGTGATGCCTGAGGAAAAGGTGAAGAGACGGTGAGGAAAAGTGGGGAGAAGCTTCCTGTGGGCGGCTGACAGTTGAGGGGGTCCGTCTTCGTGTGAGCGAGGGAGGGCTTGGCGTGGAAAGCTGGGTGTTTGGTCAGGTTTGTGTGCAGGGTAGCCAGCGTGAGCTATGGGGCGTCCAGTTTTCCCAGCACCATTTATCGTGGGGAGTGTCGTGCTCCTTGGTGTGTCCTTGGTCCCTGTGTCATAAATTCACCGACCCCGTCCGTGTGGGTTGAATTCTGGGCTCTCTGTCCTGTTCCTCTGGTCCCTGTGCCCGTTTTGAGCCAGTTCCGCACTGTTTTGGTGACTGTGGCTTCTCAGCAGAGTGTGACGTCAGGGAGGGAGATGCCCCCAGCCCGTTCTCTTTTTTCAGGGTTTCTTTGGCTATTTGGGGTCCTTTGTGGTTCCCCACAGCTATTAGGAGGATTTGCTCTATTTGGGGGGAAAATACCATGGAATTTTGGGAGGGATTGCATTCACTGTGTCCATTGCTTTGGGTAGAATGGATATTTTAACAATATTAATTGTTCCATTCCATGAGAACAGGATATCTTTCCATTTACTGGCGTGCTTTTCAATGTCTTCATCAATGTCTTAAAGTTTTCAGTGTGCAGGTCTTTCACCTCCTTGGTTGGCTTTATTCCCAGTGGGTATTTTGTTCTTTTTGATGCATTTGTAAATAGGGCTGCTTTCTTTCTCTTTCTGATGGTTCATTATTAGTGTTTAGAAATGCAGCTGATTTCTGTGTATTGATTTTGCAACTTTACTGAATTAATTTATTAGTTCTAATAGTTTTTTTGTGGAATGAAGTGGAAAATTGGAATTCAAAAATCCCACTGTTTCTACCATATCCAGGTCGTCCACAACACGGAGGACAGCGGCTCCTAATATAACCTTCCCACAGTGCCTCTAAATGACATGTGGACTTTGGGTGAACTGGATCTGGGTAAGGCTTGGCTTCTATATGGAAGTTTGATGTTTTCTCTGCTTTTCTGGCATGCTATTGACATACATGATGTTTTGAAAAGTAATTGACTTTCCAGTAATTTCAAACATACCACTTCACAGACATAAAAACAAGTCTTGTACCTTGATTAAATATACTCCTAAATATTGATGTTGACATTATTAAAAATGGAATTGTTTTCATAAATTCTTTTTCAGATTATTTTTTGCCAGCGTATGCATATAAGATAGATTTTCATGAATTGATACTTTGTTCTATAACTTTGCTTAATTAGTTGATTAGCTCAAATAATTTCTTTGCTGATTATAGGTAGTTTTATATATAAGATGATGTGACCTATGTTCTGTGAAGAGACACAGTTTTAATTTTTCCATTCACCCACGGATGCCTTTTATTTCCTTCCTCAAGATTCTGGGTAGAACTTCCAGTACGCTATTGAGTAACGGTGACGAAGGCCAGCTTCCTGGCCTTGTTCCTGATTTCAGGAGTAAATCGTTCAGTCTTTAACATTGAGCATGGTGTTTGCTGTGGCTTTTTGTACTACTCTTTTCCATATTGAACAGATTTCCTTTTATTCCTGCTTTCTTGAGTGTTTACCATGAAATAACACTGGATTTTCATTGTAGATTTTTTGCATTAATTGACGTGATTATGGGTTTTTACTTCACACCATTTTTGTGGTTTAATACATTGCTTACTTTTAATATGTTGAGCAACCTGAAATTTCTGGTGTAGAGATACTTGCTTATGGCATTATCCATTTAAAGTTCTGTTGGTTTCATGTTGCTATTATTTTGTGATCGATTTTTACATTCATATTTATAAGTTATACTGGGGTAGTTTTCTTTTTTTTTTCTGTATTTTTAAAATCTTTTTTAAAATAGTGGTTTTATTTCATTTTATTTATTTATTTATTTTGGCCACATCCCATGGCTTGTGGGATCTTAGTTCCCCAGTCAGGGATCGAACCCGAGCCTTTGGCACTGAAAGCACAGAGTCCTAACCACTGGGCCACCAGAGAATTCCCCAGTTTTCTTTTCCAAGATGTATTTGTGTAATCTGACTAGACTTGGCTTGGTGTAAGTGGTTTGGAGGGTTAGCATTAGGGCTGGGGCTGGTGTGAGGGTTGGGGCTGTGTATGGTTTATGGTTGCTGTTATGGTTTAAGTTTTATGGTTAATGAGTTATTTATGGGTATGGTTAATGAATATATTTTATGGTTTGGTTATGGTTATGGTTTTGCTTATTGGTTAAGGTTTATGGTTTTGGTCTCAGGGTGTTAGGGTTCTGTGTTAGAGTGGGTGTTAGGGTATGGGTGAGAGTTGGGGTACAGGTAGGATGCGGGTAGAGCATGGGTTAGGGTAAGGTACAGGGTTAGGGTACGGGTTAGGCTAAGGTTAGGTCAGGGCTTAGGGTCAGGATCAGAGTTCAGGGTTAGGGTCCATGTCAGGATTAGCGTCAAGGTTGAGCGAGGCCATTGTTTTCTGCTCCTCCAGTGCTGGATTCTGATTGATAGATGAATGAAATGTCTGCTCTGGTCACCCACTGTTTCAAATTGAGCTCAGCCTTAGTTAAGGGTTCTTAGGGCCTCAGAGGTCATGCAGGGTTTCCCACCACCCTCCCTCCTGGGAAGGGTGATGCAGGCCCCACTCTGTCTGGGCAGCCCCAGGTCCAGCATGGCCCTGACATGCAGGATACTAAGTAGACGTGATGTAAGACTCGGTGCATCAGTCTGCCAGCCCCCAGGTGCTGCCTTTTTAAAAAAACAAACAAATTAATTAATTAATTTATTTTTGGCTGTGTTGGGTCTTCATTGCTGCACGGAGGCTTTCTCTAGTTGCGGCGAGTGGGGGCTTCTCGTTGCAGTGGCTTCTCTTGTTGCAGAGCACAGGCTGTAAGCGCGTGGGCTTCAGCAGTTGTGGCTCGCGGGTTCTAGAGCGCAGGCTCAGTAGTTGTGGCGCACGGGCTTAGTTGCTCCACAGCATGTGGGATCTTCCCGGGCCAGGGCTCAAACCCGTGTCCCCTGCATTGGCAGGTGGATTCTTAACCACTGCGCCACCAGGGAAGTCTGGTGTTGCGTTCTTGAGGGCTGGTGGGGCCCTCTTGGGACTGGAGGCATCCTTTGTTCCATCTGCACGGGTGTCCAAGCAGGTCTCAGAGCAGCCCTTGGCCTCTGAGCGTCCAGGCAGGCACCCACGTTCCTCCAGCTCAGGTTAGCCTTGGCCCCTCAAGCCCCCGTGGCCAATTACTGAGCTGATTGTGTCTTTACTCTTTAAAATTAAATCACTCTCTCCAGGTGGGCGAGAAGTTTACTTGTGAACTTGGTTAGGGTTAGGGGTTAGGGGTTAAGGGTTAGGGGTTAGGGTCAGGGTTAGGGCTAGGGCTAGGGGTTAGGGTTAGGCTTAGGGTTGGGTTAGGGTTAGGGGTTAGGGTTAGGGTTTAGGTTTAGGGTTAGGGTTAGTGTTGGGTTAGGGTTAGGGTTAAGGTAGGGTTAGGGTTACTGTTGGGTTAGGGTTAGGGTTAAGGTAGGGTTAGGGTTAGGGTTTGGGTTAGGGTTAGGGTGTCCAGCCTTACGTCCCATTCAGCTGTGAGTGTAGATGTGGTCAGTCCAGTTGCATCACAGCCCCTGATCATATTTTGTAAGAATTCCTCTCTCTCTCACTGTCGTTTTTTTTTTTTTTATAATTAATTTTTATAATGCGGTGTAGCTGATTTGCAGTGTTGTGTTTCTTGGCGCTGTACATCCACTTGAGTCACTTACAGAGAGACATCAATAAATTCTTTTCTAGTTTCTAGTAGTCAGATATATGTTTTTTCTGTGAATAGAGTGTGCTGAGTCCAGTTCCTTGAGCAATGAGTATGTCTTGGCGATTACATTATTGGTGTATGGAACGGTATCTGTGCCAATTACAACCTCCTGGTTTATGCATCACCGCACCACACTTTTCCGCTTAAGCAGCCATAAGTGTGTTTTGTAAACGTGTGATGGTGTTCTGTTTGTAATTCAGTTCATGTTTGGCGATCTTTAGATTCCCTTTATAAGTGATATCTCATGATAAGTTTCTTTTGCTGTCTAACTTATTTCACTCTCAGTGACCGTGCATAAGTCCCCCTGAGTTGCTGCAACTGGCCTCATTTCATGGATTTCTGGGCTGAGTAATATTTTGTTGTGCTTAAGTACCAAGTTTTCTTTCACCATTGTTTCCTTCCAAGGACTTTTAAGTTGTACCCAAGTCGAGGCTGTTGTAAAGATAGCAGCAGTAAACGGGGCGCCTGCATCCTGTGGATTTTTGGTTTTTCCAAGATATAGGCCCATGAGTGGAAGCACCCTATGCTTTGTAGCTCTGTGGTTTAGATGTTTTAGGAAACACAGTACACTTCTCCAGGGTGGCCGTTGGCAATTTACATTCCCCCCTTCAGCGTAACAAGGCTCCCTTTTCTCCTCTCCCTGTCCTGCATATCTGGTTTTTACCCTTTGTGAGGATGGTCCTTTTTTCTGATTCGGAACGATACCTCTTTGTAGTGTTGATTTGCATTGCCCGCTTCTTTAGTGGGTCAAAAAGGGCATATGCGTTTTTCCTGAATATATTCTGGAAGTTAAATTTGAGAGACACCTTTTTTTGTTTTTTTTTAATTGATTAATTAATTCATTTTATTTTTGGCTGTGTTGGGTCTTCGTTTCTGTGCGAAGGCTGTCTCTAGTTGTGGCAAGTGGGGGCCACTCTTCATCGCGGTGCGCAGGCCTCTCACTTCTGCGGCCTCTCTTGTTGCGGAGCACAGGCTCCAGACGTGCAGGCTCAGTAGTTGTGGCTCCCGGGCCTAGTTGCTCCGCGGCATGTGGGATCTTCCCGGACCAGGGCTCGAACCCGTGTCCCCTGCATTAGCAGGCAGATTCTCAACCACTGCACCACCAGGGAAGCCCCTTGAATAGTTTTGTATTTAAAATTTGTCTGTGGGGACTCCCCTGGTGACGCAGTGGTTAAGAGTCCGCCTGCCAGTGCAGGGGACACAGGCTCGAGCCCTGGTCCGGGGAGATCTCACATGCCGCAGAGCAACTAAGCCTGCGCGGCACAACTACTGAAGCCTGCGCGCCTAGAGCCCGTGCTCCCCAACAAGAGAAGCCACCGCAATGAGAAGCCCGTGCACCGCAATGAAGAGTAGCCCCGCTCGACGCAACTAGAGAAAGCCCACATGCAGCAACGAAGACCCAACGCAGCCAAAAATAAATTATAAACTAAAATAAAATTTGCCTCTGAATAACTTTGAGTGAATTTGGTATAAGTTGTAAAGTTTGCATCTACATTCACTTCATTGCAAATGGTTTCCAACTGATTGTTCCTTAACTAATTTTAGAAAACTTTTGGGATAGAGACTCCATTTTAGTTTGAATTTCCAGTTTAATGGATTCAGCAGTCCTGTCTGTAGGGCGCGCTGCCTCCAGTGACCTGTGAGGGAGGCGCGGCCTGCACTTCCTGCACTGACCACAGGGTGGCGCCGAGTTCGCCTCTGACCCACAGCGCATGCTCCTTCCCTGCGAACTCGATTCGGAGCACAGCTGAGAGGAGTTGAGCCTCCTCAGGCGCGGGGGCGGGGGCCTTCGGGTAGGACGCCCGGCTCAGCGTCTCTGCTGAGAGGAGCTCGGTCTCCATCTCCTTAGGGCTCGCTGGGGTTTTGGCTTCGGGACCAAGTGGAGCTGCGTCCACGCTGCCTAGGGAACTAGGTTTCCTGAGGACCCAGGTGATGCCTGAGGAAAAGGTGAAGAGACGGTGAGGAAAAGTGGGGAGAAGCTTCCTGTGGGCGGCTGACAGTTGAGGGGGTCCGTCTTCGTGTGAGCGAGGGAGGGCTTGGCGTGGAAAGCTGGGTGTTTGGTCAGGTTTGTGTGCAGGGTAGCCAGCGTGAGCTATGGGGCGTCCAGTTTTCCCAGCACCATTTATCGTGGGGAGTGTCGTGCTCCTTGGTGTGTCCTTGGTCCCTGTGTCATAAATTCACCGACCCCGTCCGTGTGGGTTGAATTCTGGGCTCTCTGTCCTGTTCCTCTGGTCCCTGTGCCCGTTTTGAGCCAGTTCCGCACTGTTTTGGTGACTGTGGCTTCTCAGCAGAGTGTGACGTCAGGGAGGGAGATGCCCCCAGCCCGTTCTCTTTTTTCAGGGTTTCTTTGGCTATTTGGGGTCCTTTGTGGTTCCCCACAGCTATTAGGAGGATTTGCTCTATTTGGGGGGAAAATACCATGGAATTTTGGGAGGGATTGCATTCACTGTGTCCATTGCTTTGGGTAGAATGGATATTTTAACAATATTAATTGTTCCATTCCATGAGAACAGGATATCTTTCCATTTACTGGTGTGCTTTTCAATGTCTTCATCAATGTCTTAAAGTTTTCAGTGTGCAGGTCTTTCACCTCCTTGGTTGGCTTTATTCCCAGTGGGTATTTTGTTCTTTTTGATGCATTTGTAAATAGGGCTGCTTTCTTTCTCTTTCTGATGGTTCATTATTAGTGTTTAGAAATGCAGCTGATTTCTGTGTATTGATTTTGCAACTTTACTGAATTAATTTATTAGTTCTAATAGTTTTTTTGTGGAATGAAGTGGAAAATTGGAATTCAAAAATCCCACTGTTTCTACCATATCCAGGTCGTCCACAACACGGAGGACAGCGGCTCCTAATATAACCTTCCCACAGTGCCTCTAAATGACATGTGGACTTTGGGTGAACTGGATCTGGGTAAGGCTTGGCTTCTATATGGAAGTTTGATGTTTTCTCTGCTTTTCTGGCATGCTATTGACATACATGATGTTTTGAAAAGTAATTGACTTTCCAGTAATTTCAAACATACCACTTCACAGACATAAAAACAAGTCTTGTACCTTGATTAAATATACTCCTAAATATTGATGTTGACATTATTAAAAATGGAATTGTTTTCATAAATTCTTTTTCAGATTATTTTTTGCCAGCGTATGCATATAAGATAGATTTTCATGAATTGATACTTTGTTCTATAAGTTTGCTTAATTAGTTGATTAGCTCAAATAATTTCTTTGCTGATTATAGGTAGTTTTATATATAAGATGATGTGACCTATGTTCTGTGAAGAGACACAGTTTTAATTTTTCCATTCACCCACGGATGCCTTTTATTTCCTTCCTCAAGATTCTGGGTAGAACTTCCAGTACGCTATTGAGTAACGGTGACGAAGGCCAGCTTCCTGGCCTTGTTCCTGATTTCAGGAGTAAATCGTTCAGTCTTTAACATTGAGCATGGTGTTTGCTGTGGCTTTTTGTACTACTCTTTTCCATATTGAACAGATTTCCTTTTATTCCTGCTTTCTTGAGTGTTTACCATGAAATAACACTGGATTTTCATTGTAGATTTTTTGCATTAATTGACGTGATTATGGGTTTTTACTTCACACCATTTTTGTGGTTTAATACATTGCTTACTTTTAATATGTTGAGCAACCTGAAATTTCTGGTGTAGAGATACTTGCTTATGGCATTATCCATTTAAAGTTCTGTTGGTTTCATGTTGCTAGTATTTTGTGATCGATTTTTACATTCATATTTATCAGTTATACTGGGGTAGTTTTCTTTTTTTTTCTGTATTTTTAAAATCTTTTTTAAAATAGTGGTTTTATTTCATTTTATTTATTTATTTATTTTGGCCACATCCCATGGCTTGTGGGATCTTAGTTCCCCAGTCAGGGATCGAACCCGAGCCCTTGGCACTGAAAGCACAGAGTCCTAACCACTGGGCCACCAGAGAATTCCCCAGTTTTCTTTTCCAAGATGTATTTGTATAATCTGACTAGACTTGGCTTGGTGTAAGTGGTTTGGAGGGTTAGCATTAGGGCTGGGGCTGGTGTGAGGGTTGGGGCTGTGTATGGTTTATGGTTGCTGTTATGGTTTAAGTTTTATGGTTAATGAGTTATTTATGGGTATGGTTAATGAATATATTTTATGGTTTGGTTATGGTTATGGTTTTGCTTATTGGTTAAGGTTTATGGTTTTGGTCTCAGGGTGTTAGGGTTCTGTGTTAGAGTGGGTGTTAGGGTATGGGTGAGAGTTGGGGTACAGGTAGGATGCGGGTAGAGCATGGGTTAGGGTAAGGTACAGGGTTAGGGTACGGGTTAGGCTAAGGTTAGGTCAGGGCTTAGGGTCAGGATCAGAGTTCAGGGTTAGGGTCCATGTCAGGATTAGCGTCAAGGTTGAGCGAGGCCATTGTTTTCTGCTCCTCCAGTGCTGGATTCTGATTGATAGATGAATGAAATGTCTGCTCTGGTCACCCACTGTTTCAAATTGAGCTCAGCCTTAGTTAAGGGTTCTTAGGGCCTCAGAGGTCATGCAGGGTTTCCCACCACCCTCCCTCCTGGGAAGGGTGATGCAGGCCCCACTCTGTCTGGGCAGCCCCAGGTCCAGCATGGCCCTGACATGCAGGATACTAAGTAGACGTGATGTAAGACTCGGTGCATCAGTCTGCCAGCCCCCAGGTGCTGCCTTTTTAAAAAACAAAAAAATTAATTAATTAATTTATTTTTGGCTGTGTTGGGTCTTCATTGCTGCACGGAGGCTTTCTCTAGTTGCGGCGAGTGGGGGCTTCTCGTTGCAGTGGCTTCTCTTGTTGCAGAGCACAGGCTGTAAGCGCGTGGGCTTCAGCAGTTGTGGCTCGCGGGTTCTAGAGCGCAGGCTCAGTAGTTGTGGCGCACGGGCTTAGTTGCTCCACAGCATGTGGGATCTTCCCGGGCCAGGGCTCAAACCCGTGTCCCCTGCATTGGCAGGTGGATTCTTAACCACTGCGCCACCAGGGAAGTCTGGTGTTGCGTTCTTGAGGGCTGGTGGGGCCCTCTTGGGACTGGAGGCATCCTTTGTTCCATCTGCACGGGTGTCCAGGCGGGTCTCAGAGCAGCCCTTGGCCTCTGAGTGTCCAGGCAGGCACCCACGTTCCTCCAGCTCAGGTTAGCCTTGGCCCCTCAAGCCCCCGTGGCCAATTACTGAGCTGATTGTGTCTTTACTCTTTAAAATTAAATCACTCTCTCCAGGTGGGCGAGAAGTTTACTTGTGAACTTGGTGAGGGTTAGGGGTTAGGGGTTAAGGGTTAGGGGTTAGGGTCAGGGTTAGGGCTAGGGCTAGGGGTTAGGGTTAGGCTTAGGGTTGGGTTAGGGTTAGGGGTTAGGGTTAGGGTTTAGGTTTAGGGTTAGGGTTAGTGTTGGGTTAGGGTTAGGGTTAAGGTAGGGTTAGGGTTACTGTTGGGTTAGGGTTAGGGTTTGGGTTAGGGTTAGGGTGTCCAGCCTTACGTCCCATTCAGCTGTGAGTGTAGATGTGGTCAGTCCAGTTGCATCACAGCCCCTGATCATATTTTGTAAGAATTCCTCTCTCTCTCACTGTCGTTTTTTTTTTTTTTTATAATTAATTTTTATAATGGGGTGTAGCTGATTTGCAATGTTGTGTTTCTTGGTGCTGTACATCCACTTGAGTCACTTACAGAGAGACATCAATAAATTCTTTTCTAGTTTCTAGTAGTCAGATATATGATTTTTCTGTGAATAGAGTGTGCTGAGTCCAGTTCCTTGAGCAATGAGTATGTCTTGGCGATTACATTATTGGTGTATGGAACGGTATCTGTGCCAATTACAACCTCCTGGTTTATGCATCACCGCACCACACTTTTCCGCTTAAGCAGCCATAAGTGTGTTTTGTAAACGTGTGATGGTGTTCTGTTTGTAATTCAGTTCATGTTTGGCGATCTTTAGATTCCCTTTATAAGTGATATCTCATGATAAGTTTCTTTTGCTGTCTAACTTATTTCACTCTCAGTGACCGTACATAAGTCCCCCTGAGTTGCTGCAACTGGCCTCATTTCATGGATTTCTGGGCTGAGTAATATTTTGTTGTGCTTAAGTACCAAGTTTTCTTTCACCATTGTTTCCTTCCAAGGACTTTTAAGTTGTACCCAAGTCGAGGCTGTTGTAAAGATAGCAGCAGTAAACGGGGCGCCTGCATCCTGTGGATTTTTGGTTTTTCCAAGATATAGGCCCATGAGTGGAAGCACCCTATGCTTTGTAGCTCTGTGGTTTAGATGTTTTAGGAAACACAGTACACTTCTCCAGGGTGGCCGTTGGCAATTTACATTCCCCCCTTCAGCGTAACAAGGCTCCCTTTTCTCCTCTCCCTGTCCTGCATATCTGGTTTTTACCCTTTGTGAGGATGGTCCTTTTTTCTGATTCGGAACGATACCTCTTTGTAGTGTTGATTTGCATTGCCCGCTTCTTTAGTGGGTCAAAAAGGGCATATGCGTTTTTCCTGAATATATTCTGGAAGTTAAATTTGAGAGACACCTTTTTTTGTTTTTTTTTAATTGATTAATTAATTCATTTTATTTTTGGCTGTGTTGGGTCTTCGTTTCTGTGCGAAGGCTGTCTCTAGTTGTGGCAAGTGGGGGCCACTCTTCATCGCGGTGCGCAGGCCTCTCACTTCTGCGGCCTCTCTTGTTGCGGAGCACAGGCTCCAGACGTGCAGGCTCAGTAGTTGTGGCTCCCGGGCCTAGTTGCTCCGCGGCATGTGGGATCTTCCCGGACCAGGGCTCGAACCCGTGTCCCCTGCATTAGCAGGCAGATTCTCAACCACTGCACCACCAGGGAAGCCCCTTGAATAGTTTTGTATTTAAAATTTGTCTGTGGGGACTCCCCTGGTGACGCAGTGGTTAAGAGTCCGCCTGCCAGTGCAGGGGACACAGGCTCGAGCCCTGGTCCGGGGAGATCTCACATGCCGCAGAGCAACTAAGCCTGCGCGGCACAACTACTGAAGCCTGCGCGCCTAGAGCCCGTGCTCCCCAACAAGAGAAGCCACCGCAATGAGAAGCCCGTGCACCGCAACGAAGAGTAGCCCCGCTCGACGCAACTAGAGAAAGCCCACATGCAGCAACGAAGACCCAACGCAGCCAAAAATAAATTATAAACTAAAATAAAATTTGCCTCTGAATAACTTTGAGTGAATTTGGTATAAGTTGTAAAGTTTGCATCTACATTCACTTCATTGCAAATGGTTTCCAACTGATTGTTCCTTAACTAATTTTAGAAAACTTTTGGGATAGAGACTCCATTTTAGTTTGAATTTCCAGTTTAATGGATTCAGCAGTCCTGTCTGTAGGGCGCGCTGCCTCCAGTGACCTGTGAGGGAGGCGCGGCCTGCACTTCCTGCACTGACCACAGGGTGGCGCCGAGTTCGCCTCTGACCCACAGCGCATGCTCCTTCCCTGCGAACTCGATTCGGAGCACAGCTGAGAGGAGTTGAGCCTCCTCAGGCGCGGGGGCGGGGGCCTTCGGGTAGGACGCCCGGCTCAGCGTCTCTGCTGAGAGGAGCTCGGTCTCCATCTCCTTAGGGCTCGCTGGGGTTTTGGCTTCGGGACCAAGTGGAGCTGCGTCCACGCTGCCTAGGGAACTAGGTTTCCTGAGGACCCAGGTGATGCCTGAGGAAAAGGTGAAGAGACGGTGAGGAAAAGTGGGGAGAAGCTTCCTGTGGGCGGCTGACAGTTGAGGGGGTCCGTCTTCGTGTGAGCGAGGGAGGGCTTGGCGTGGAAAGCTGGGTGTTTGGTCAGGTTTGTGTGCAGGGTAGCCAGCGTGAGCTATGGGGCGTCCAGTTTTCCCAGCACCATTTATCGTGGGGAGTGTCGTGCTCCTTGGTGTGTCCTTGGTCCCTGTGTCATAAATTCACCGACCCCGTCCGTGTGGGTTGAATTCTGGGCTCTCTGTCCTGTTCCTCTGGTCCCTGTGCCCGTTTTGAGCCAGTTCCGCACTGTTTTGGTGACTGTGGCTTCTCAGCAGAGTGTGACGTCAGGGAGGGAGATGCCCCCAGCCCGTTCTCTTTTTTCAGGGTTTCTTTGGCTATTTGGGGTCCTTTGTGGTTCCCCACAGCTATTAGGAGGATTTGCTCTATTTGGGGGGAAAATACCATGGAATTTTGGGAGGGATTGCATTCACTGTGTCCATTGCTTTGGGTAGAATGGATATTTTAACAATATTAATTGTTCCATTCCATGAGAACAGGATATCTTTCCATTTACTGGTGTGCTTTTCAATGTCTTCATCAATGTCTTAAAGTTTTCAGTGTGCAGGTCTTTCACCTCCTTGGTTGGCTTTATTCCCAGTGGGTATTTTGTTCTTTTTGATGCATTTGTAAATAGGGCTGCTTTCTTTCTCTTTCTGATGGTTCATTATTAGTGTTTAGAAATGCAGCTGATTTCTGTGTATTGATTTTGCAACTTTACTGAATTAATTTATTAGTTCTAATAGTTTTTTTGTGGAATGAAGTGGAAAATTGGAATTCAAAAATCCCACTGTTTCTACCATATCCAGGTCGTCCACAACACGGAGGACAGCGGCTCCTAATATAACCTTCCCACAGTGCCTCTAAATGACATGTGGACTTTGGGTGAACTGGATCTGGGTAAGGCTTGGCTTCTATATGGAAGTTTGATGTTTTCTCTGCTTTTCTGGCATGCTATTGACATACATGATGTTTTGAAAAGTAATTGACTTTCCAGTAATTTCAAACATACCACTTCACAGACATAAAAACAAGTCTTGTACCTTGATTAAATATACTCCTAAATATTGATGTTGACATTATTAAAAATGGAATTGTTTTCATAAATTCTTTTTCAGATTATTTTTTGCCAGCGTATGCATATAAGATAGATTTTCATGAATTGATACTTTGTTCTATAAGTTTGCTTAATTAGTTGATTAGCTCAAATAATTTCTTTGCTGATTATAGGTAGTTTTATATATAAGATGATGTGACCTATGTTCTGTGAAGAGACACAGTTTTAATTTTTCCATTCACCCACGGATGCCTTTTATTTCCTTCCTCAAGATTCTGGGTAGAACTTCCAGTACGCTATTGAGTAACGGTGACGAAGGCCAGCTTCCTGGCCTTGTTCCTGATTTCAGGAGTAAATCGTTCAGTCTTTAACATTGAGCATGGTGTTTGCTGTGGCTTTTTGTACTACTCTTTTCCATATTGAACAGATTTCCTTTTATTCCTGCTTTCTTGAGTGTTTACCATGAAATAACACTGGATTTTCATTGTAGATTTTTTGCATTAATTGACGTGATTATGGGTTTTTACTTCACACCATTTTTGTGGTTTAATACATTGCTTACTTTTAATATGTTGAGCAACCTGAAATTTCTGGTGTAGAGATACTTGCTTATGGCATTATCCATTTAAAGTTCTGTTGGTTTCATGTTGCTAGTATTTTGTGATCGATTTTTACATTCATATTTATCAGTTATACTGGGGTAGTTTTCTTTTTTTTTCTGTATTTTTAAAATCTTTTTTAAAATAGTGGTTTTATTTCATTTTATTTATTTATTTATTTTGGCCACATCCCATGGCTTGTGGGATCTTAGTTCCCCAGTCAGGGATCGAACCCGAGCCCTTGGCACTGAAAGCACAGAGTCCTAACCACTGGGCCACCAGAGAATTCCCCAGTTTTCTTTTCCAAGATGTATTTGTATAATCTGACTAGACTTGGCTTGGTGTAAGTGGTTTGGAGGGTTAGCATTAGGGCTGGGGCTGGTGTGAGGGTTGGGGCTGTGTATGGTTTATGGTTGCTGTTATGGTTTAAGTTTTATGGTTAATGAGTTATTTATGGGTATGGTTAATGAATATATTTTATGGTTTGGTTATGGTTATGGTTTTGCTTATTGGTTAAGGTTTATGGTTTTGGTCTCAGGGTGTTAGGGTTCTGTGTTAGAGTGGGTGTTAGGGTATGGGTGAGAGTTGGGGTACAGGTAGGATGCGGGTAGAGCATGGGTTAGGGTAAGGTACAGGGTTAGGGTACGGGTTAGGCTAAGGTTAGGTCAGGGCTTAGGGTCAGGATCAGAGTTCAGGGTTAGGGTCCATGTCAGGATTAGCGTCAAGGTTGAGCGAGGCCATTGTTTTCTGCTCCTCCAGTGCTGGATTCTGATTGATAGATGAATGAAATGTCTGCTCTGGTCACCCACTGTTTCAAATTGAGCTCAGCCTTAGTTAAGGGTTCTTAGGGCCTCAGAGGTCATGCAGGGTTTCCCACCACCCTCCCTCCTGGGAAGGGTGATGCAGGCCCCACTCTGTCTGGGCAGCCCCAGGTCCAGCATGGCCCTGACATGCAGGATACTAAGTAGACGTGATGTAAGACTCGGTGCATCAGTCTGCCAGCCCCCAGGTGCTGCCTTTTTAAAAAAACAAACAAATTAATTAATTAATTTATTTTTGGCTGTGTTGGGTCTTCATTGCTGCACGGAGGCTTTCTCTAGTTGCGGCGAGTGGGGGCTTCTCGTTGCAGTGGCTTCTCTTGTTGCAGAGCACAGGCTGTAAGCGCGTGGGCTTCAGCAGTTGTGGCTCGCGGGTTCTAGAGCGCAGGCTCAGTAGTTGTGGCGCACGGGCTTAGTTGCTCCACAGCATGTGGGATCTTCCCGGGCCAGGGCTCAAACCCGTGTCCCCTGCATTGGCAGGTGGATTCTTAACCACTGCGCCACCAGGGAAGTCTGGTGTTGCGTTCTTGAGGGCTGGTGGGGCCCTCTTGGGACTGGAGGCATCCTTTGTTCCATCTGCACGGGTGTCCAAGCAGGTCTCAGAGCAGCCCTTGGCCTCTGAGCGTCCAGGCAGGCACCCACGTTCCTCCAGCTCAGGTTAGCCTTGGCCCCTCAAGCCCCCGTGGCCAATTACTGAGCTGATTGTGTCTTTACTCTTTAAAATTAAATCACTCTCTCCAGGTGGGCGAGAAGTTTACTTGTGAACTTGGTTAGGGTTAGGGGTTAGGGGTTAAGGGTTAGGGGTTAGGGTCAGGGTTAGGGCTAGGGCTAGGGGTTAGGGTTAGGCTTAGGGTTGGGTTAGGGTTAGGGGTTAGGGTTAGGGTTTAGGTTTAGGGTTAGGGTTAGTGTTGGGTTAGGGTTAGGGTTAAGGTAGGGTTAGGGTTACTGTTGGGTTAGGGTTAGGGTTAAGGTAGGGTTAGGGTTAGGGTTTGGGTTAGGGTTAGGGTGTCCAGCCTTACGTCCCATTCAGCTATGAGTGTAGATGTGGTCAGTCCAGTTGCATCACAGCCCCTGATCATATTTTGTAAGAATTCCTCTCTCTCTCACTGTCGTTTTTTTTTTTTTTTTATAATTAATTTTTATAATGGGGTGTAGCTGATTTGCAATGTTGTGTTTCTTGGCGCTGTACATCCACTTGAGTCACTTACAGAGAGACATCAATAGATTCTTTTCTAGTTTCTAGTAGTCAGATATATGTTTTTTCTGTGAATAGAGTGTGCTGAGTCCAGTTCCTTGAGCAATGAGTATGTCTTGGCGATTACATTATTGGTGTATGGAACGGTATCTGTGCCAATTACAACCTCCTGGTTTATGCATCACCGCACCACACTTTTCCACTTAAGCAGCCCTAAGTGTGTTTTGTAAACGTGTGATGGTGTTCTGTTTGTAATTCAGTTCATGTTTGGCGATCTTTAGATTCCCTTTATAAGTGATATCTCATGATAAGTTTCTTTTGCTGTCTAACTTATATCCCTCTCAGTGACCGTGCATAAGTCCCCCTGAGTTGCTGCAACTGGCCTCATTTCATGGATTTCAGGGCTGAGTAATATTCCTTTGTGCTTAAGTACCAAGTTTTCTTTCACCATTGTTTCCTTCCAAGGACTTTTAAGTTGTACCCAAGTCGAGGCTGTTGTAAAGATAGCAGCAGTAAACGGGGCGCCTGCATCCTGTGGATTTTTGGTTTTTCCAAGATATAGGCCCATGAGTGGAAGCACCCTATGCTTTGTAGCTCTGTGGTTTAGATGTTTTAGGAAACACAGTACACTTCTCCAGGGTGGCCGTTGGTAATTTACATTCGCCCCTTCAGCGTAACAAGGCTCCCTTTTCTCCTCTCCCTGTCCTGCATATCTGGTTTTTACCCTTTGTGAGGATGGTCCTTTTTTCTGATTCGGAGCGATACCTCTTTGTAGTGTTGATTTGCATTGCCCGCTTCTTTAGTGGGTCAAAAAGGGCATATGCGTTTTTCCTGAATATATTCTGGAAGTTAAATTTGAGAGACACCTTTTTTTGTTTTTTTTAATTGATTAATTCATTTTATTTTTGGCTGTGTTGGGTCTTCGTTTCTGTGCGAAGGCTGTCTCTAGTTGTGGCAAGCGGGGGCCACTCTTCATCACGGTGCGCAGGCCTCTCACTTCCGCGGCCTCTCTTGTTGCGGAGTACAGGCTCCAGACGCGCAGTCTCAGTAGTTGTGGCTCCCGAGCCTAGTTGCTCCGCGGCATGTGGGATCTTCCCAGACCAGGGCTCGAACCCGTGTCCCCTGCATTAGCAGGCAGATTCTCAACCACTGCGCCACCAGGGAAGCCCCTTGAATAGTTTTGTATTTAAAATTTGTCTGTGGGGACTCCCCTGGTGACGCAGTGGTTAAGAGTCCGCCTGCCAGTGCAGGGGACACGGGCTCGAGCCCTGGTCCGGGGAGAATCCCACATGCCGCAGAGCAACTAAGCCTGCGCGGCACAACTACTGAAGCCTGCGCGCCTAGAGCCCGTGCTCCCCAACAAGAGAAGCCACCGCAATGAGAAGCCCGTGCACCACAACGAAGAGTAGCCCCGCTCGACGCAACTAGAGAAAGCCCACATGCAGCAACGAAGACCCAACGCAGCCAAAAATAAATTATAAACTAAAATAAAATTTGCCTCTGAATAACTTTGAGTGAATTTGGTATAAGTTGTAAAGTTTGCATCTACATTCACTTCATTGCAAATGGTTTCCAACTGATTGTTCCTTAACTAATTTTAGAAAACTTTTGGGATAGAGACTCCATTTTAGTTTGAATTTCCAGTTTAATGGATTCAGCAGTCCTGTCTGTAGGGCGCGCTGCCTCCAGTGACCTGTGAGGGAGGCGCGGCCTGCACTTCCTGCACTGACCACAGGGTGGCGCCGAGTTCGCCTCTGACCCACAGCGCATGCTCCTTCCCTGCGAACTCGATTCGGAGCACAGCTGAGAGGAGTTGAGCCTCCTCAGGCGCGGGGGCGGGGGCCTTCGGGTAGGACGCCCGGCTCAGCGTCTCTGCTGAGAGGAGCTCGGTCTCCATCTCCTTAGGGCTCGCTGGGGTTTCGGCTTCGGGACCAAGTGGAGCTGCGTCCACGCTGCCTAGGGAACTAGGTTTCCTGAGGACCCAGGTGATGCCTGAGGAAAAGGTGAAGAGACGGTGAGGAAAAGTGGGGAGAAGCTTCCTGTGGGCGGCTGACAGTTGAGGGGGTCCGTCTTCGTGTGAGCGAGGGAGGGCTTGGCGTGGAAAGCTGGGTGTTTGGTCAGGTTTGTGTGCAGGGTAGCCAGCGTGAGCTATGGGGCGTCCAGTTTTCCCAGCACCATTTATCGTGGGGAGTGTCGTGCTCCTTGGTGTGTCCTTGGTCCCTGTGTCATAAATTCACCGACCCCGTCCGTGTGGGTTGAATTCTGGGCTCTCTGTCCTGTTCCTCTGGTCCCTGTGCCCGTTTTGAGCCAGTTCCGCACTGTTTTGGTGACTGTGGCTTCTCAGCAGAGTGTGACGTCAGGGAGGGAGATGCCCCCAGCCCGTTCTCTTTTTTCAGGGTTTCTTTGGCTATTTGGGGTCCTTTGTGGTTCCCCACAGCTATTAGGAGGATTTGCTCTATTTGGGGGGAAAATACCATGGAATTTTGGGAGGGATTGCATTCACTGTGTCCATTGCTTTGGGTAGAATGGATATTTTAACAATATTAATTGTTCCATTCCATGAGAACAGGATATCTTTCCATTTACTGGCGTGCTTTTCAATGTCTTCATCAATGTCTTAAAGTTTTCAGTGTGCAGGTCTTTCACCTCCTTGGTTGGCTTTATTCCCAGTGGGTATTTTGTTCTTTTTGATGCATTTGTAAATAGGGCTGCTTTCTTTCTCTTTCTGATGGTTCATTATTAGTGTTTAGAAATGCAGCTGATTTCTGTGTATTGATTTTGCAACTTTACTGAATTAATTTATTAGTTCTAATAGTTTTTTTGTGGAATGAAGTGGAAAATTGGAATTCAAAAATCCCACTGTTTCTACCATATCCAGGTCGTCCACAACACGGAGGACAGCGGCTCCTAATATAACCTTCCCACAGTGCCTCTAAATGACATGTGGACTTTGGGTGAACTGGATCTGGGTAAGGCTTGGCTTCTATATGGAAGTTTGATGTTTTCTCTGCTTTTCTGGCATGCTATTGACATACATGATGTTTTGAAAAGTAATTGACTTTCCAGTAATTTCAAACATACCACTTCACAGACATAAAAACAAGTCTTGTACCTTGATTAAATATACTCCTAAATATTGATGTTGACATTATTAAAAATGGAATTGTTTTCATAAATTCTTTTTCAGATTATTTTTTGCCAGCGTATGCATATAAGATAGATTTTCATGAATTGATACTTTGTTCTATAAGTTTGCTTAATTAGTTGATTAGCTCAAATAATTTCTTTGCTGATTATAGGTAGTTTTATATATAAGATGATGTGACCTATGTTCTGTGAAGAGACACAGTTTTAATTTTTCCATTCACCCACGGATGCCTTTTATTTCCTTCCTCAAGATTCTGGGTAGAACTTCCAGTACGCTATTGAGTAACGGTGACGAAGGCCAGCTTCCTGGCCTTGTTCCTGATTTCAGGAGTAAATCGTTCAGTCTTTAACATTGAGCATGGTGTTTGCTGTGGCTTTTTGTACTACTCTTTTCCATATTGAACAGATTTCCTTTTATTCCTGCTTTCTTGAGTGTTTACCATGAAATAACACTGGATTTTCATTGTAGATTTTTTGCATTAATTGACGTGATTATGGGTTTTTACTTCACACCATTTTTGTGGTTTAATACATTGCTTACTTTTAATATGTTGAGCAACCTGAAATTTCTGGTGTAGAGATACTTGCTTATGGCATTATCCATTTAAAGTTCTGTTGGTTTCATGTTGCTAGTATTTTGTGATCGATTTTTACATTCATATTTATCAGTTATACTGGGGTAGTTTTCTTTTTTTTTCTGTATTTTTAAAATCTTTTTTAAAATAGTGGTTTTATTTCATTTTATTTATTTATTTATTTTGGCCACATCCCATGGCTTGTGGGATCTTAGTTCCCCAGTCAGGGATCGAACCCGAGCCCTTGGCACTGAAAGCACAGAGTCCTAACCACTGGGCCACCAGAGAATTCCCCAGTTTTCTTTTCCAAGATGTATTTGTATAATCTGACTAGACTTGGCTTGGTGTAAGTGGTTTGGAGGGTTAGCATTAGGGCTGGGGCTGGTGTGAGGGTTGGGGCTGTGTATGGTTTATGGTTGCTGTTATGGTTTAAGTTTTATGGTTAATGAGTTATTTATGGGTATGGTTAATGAATATATTTTATGGTTTGGTTATGGTTATGGTTTTGCTTATTGGTTAAGGTTTATGGTTTTGGTCTCAGGGTGTTAGGGTTCTGTGTTAGAGTGGGTGTTAGGGTATGGGTGAGAGTTGGGGTACAGGTAGGATGCGGGTAGAGCATGGGTTAGGGTAAGGTACAGGGTTAGGGTACGGGTTAGGCTAAGGTTAGGTCAGGGCTTAGGGTCAGGATCAGAGTTCAGGGTTAGGGTCCATGTCAGGATTAGCGTCAAGGTTGAGCGAGGCCATTGTTTTCTGCTCCTCCAGTGCTGGATTCTGATTGATAGATGAATGAAATGTCTGCTCTGGTCACCCACTGTTTCAAATTGAGCTCAGCCTTAGTTAAGGGTTCTTAGGGCCTCAGAGGTCATGCAGGGTTTCCCACCACCCTCCCTCCTGGGAAGGGTGATGCAGGCCCCACTCTGTCTGGGCAGCCCCAGGTCCAGCATGGCCCTGACATGCAGGATACTAAGTAGACGTGATGTAAGACTCGGTGCATCAGTCTGCCAGCCCCCAGGTGCTGCCTTTTTAAAAAAACAAACAAATTAATTAATTAATTTATTTTTGGCTGTGTTGGGTCTTCATTGCTGCACGGAGGCTTTCTCTAGTTGCGGCGAGTGGGGGCTTCTCGTTGCAGTGGCTTCTCTTGTTGCAGAGCACAGGCTGTAAGCGCGTGGGCTTCAGCAGTTGTGGCTCGCGGGTTCTAGAGCGCAGGCTCAGTAGTTGTGGCGCACGGGCTTAGTTGCTCCACAGCATGTGGGATCTTCCCGGGCCAGGGCTCAAACCCGTGTCCCCTGCATTGGCAGGTGGATTCTTAACCACTGCGCCACCAGGGAAGTCTGGTGTTGCGTTCTTGAGGGCTGGTGGGGCCCTCTTGGGACTGGAGGCATCCTTTGTTCCATCTGCACGGGTGTCCAAGCAGGTCTCAGAGCAGCCCTTGGCCTCTGAGCGTCCAGGCAGGCACCCACGTTCCTCCAGCTCAGGTTAGCCTTGGCCCCTCAAGCCCCCGTGGCCAATTACTGAGCTGATTGTGTCTTTACTCTTTAAAATTAAATCACTCTCTCCAGGTGGGCGAGAAGTTTACTTGTGAACTTGGTTAGGGTTAGGGGTTAGGGGTTAAGGGTTAGGGGTTAGGGTCAGGGTTAGGGCTAGGGCTAGGGGTTAGGGTTAGGCTTAGGGTTGGGTTAGGGTTAGGGGTTAGGGTTAGGGTTTAGGTTTAGGGTTAGGGTTAGTGTTGGGTTAGGGTTAGGGTTAAGGTAGGGTTAGGGTTACTGTTGGGTTAGGGTTAGGGTTTGGGTTAGGGTTAGGGTGTCCAGCCTTACGTCCCATTCAGCTGTGAGTGTAGATGTGGTCAGTCCAGTTGCATCACAGCCCCTGATCATATTTTGTAAGAATTCCTCTCTCTCTCACTGTCGTTTTTTTTTTTTTTTATAATTAATTTTTATAATGGGGTGTAGCTGATTTGCAATGTTGTGTTTCTTGGTGCTGTACATCCACTTGAGTCACTTACAGAGAGACATCAATAAATTCTTTTCTAGTTTCTAGTAGTCAGATATATGATTTTTCTGTGAATAGAGTGTGCTGAGTCCAGTTCCTTGAGCAATGAGTATGTCTTGGCGATTACATTATTGGTGTATGGAACGGTATCTGTGCCAATTACAACCTCCTGGTTTATGCATCACCGCACCACACTTTTCCGCTTAAGCAGCCATAAGTGTGTTTTGTAAACGTGTGATGGTGTTCTGTTTGTAATTCAGTTCATGTTTGGCGATCTTTAGATTCCCTTTATAAGTGATATCTCATGATAAGTTTCTTTTGCTGTCTAACTTATTTCACTCTCAGTGACCGTACATAAGTCCCCCTGAGTTGCTGCAACTGGCCTCATTTCATGGATTTCTGGGCTGAGTAATATTTTGTTGTGCTTAAGTACCAAGTTTTCTTTCACCATTGTTTCCTTCCAAGGACTTTTAAGTTGTACCCAAGTCGAGGCTGTTGTAAAGATAGCAGCAGTAAACGGGGCGCCTGCATCCTGTGGATTTTTGGTTTTTCCAAGATATAGGCCCATGAGTGGAAGCACCCTATGCTTTGTAGCTCTGTGGTTTAGATGTTTTAGGAAACACAGTACACTTCTCCAGGGTGGCCGTTGGCAATTTACATTCCCCCCTTCAGCGTAACAAGGCTCCCTTTTCTCCTCTCCCTGTCCTGCATATCTGGTTTTTACCCTTTGTGAGGATGGTCCTTTTTTCTGATTCGGAACGATACCTCTTTGTAGTGTTGATTTGCATTGCCCGCTTCTTTAGTGGGTCAAAAAGGGCATATGCGTTTTTCCTGAATATATTCTGGAAGTTAAATTTGAGAGACACCTTTTTTTGTTTTTTTTTAATTGATTAATTAATTCATTTTATTTTTGGCTGTGTTGGGTCTTCGTTTCTGTGCGAAGGCTGTCTCTAGTTGTGGCAAGTGGGGGCCACTCTTCATCGCGGTGCGCAGGCCTCTCACTTCTGCGGCCTCTCTTGTTGCGGAGCACAGGCTCCAGACGTGCAGGCTCAGTAGTTGTGGCTCCCGGGCCTAGTTGCTCCGCGGCATGTGGGATCTTCCCGGACCAGGGCTCGAACCCGTGTCCCCTGCATTAGCAGGCAGATTCTCAACCACTGCACCACCAGGGAAGCCCCTTGAATAGTTTTGTATTTAAAATTTGTCTGTGGGGACTCCCCTGGTGACGCAGTGGTTAAGAGTCCGCCTGCCAGTGCAGGGGACACAGGCTCGAGCCCTGGTCCGGGGAGATCTCACATGCCGCAGAGCAACTAAGCCTGCGCGGCACAACTACTGAAGCCTGCGCGCCTAGAGCCCGTGCTCCCCAACAAGAGAAGCCACCGCAATGAGAAGCCCGTGCACCGCAACGAAGAGTAGCCCCGCTCGACGCAACTAGAGAAAGCCCACATGCAGCAACGAAGACCCAACGCAGCCAAAAATAAATTATAAACTAAAATAAAATTTGCCTCTGAATAACTTTGAGTGAATTTGGTATAAGTTGTAAAGTTTGCATCTACATTCACTTCATTGCAAATGGTTTCCAACTGATTGTTCCTTAACTAATTTTAGAAAACTTTTGGGATAGAGACTCCATTTTAGTTTGAATTTCCAGTTTAATGGATTCAGCAGTCCTGTCTGTAGGGCGCGCTGCCTCCAGTGACCTGTGAGGGAGGCGCGGCCTGCACTTCCTGCACTGACCACAGGGTGGCGCCGAGTTCGCCTCTGACCCACAGCGCATGCTCCTTCCCTGCGAACTCGATTCGGAGCACAGCTGAGAGGAGTTGAGCCTCCTCAGGCGCGGGGGCGGGGGCCTTCGGGTAGGACGCCCGGCTCAGCGTCTCTGCTGAGAGGAGCTCGGTCTCCATCTCCTTAGGGCTCGCTGGGGTTTTGGCTTCGGGACCAAGTGGAGCTGCGTCCACGCTGCCTAGGGAACTAGGTTTCCTGAGGACCCAGGTGATGCCTGAGGAAAAGGTGAAGAGACGGTGAGGAAAAGTGGGGAGAAGCTTCCTGTGGGCGGCTGACAGTTGAGGGGGTCCGTCTTCGTGTGAGCGAGGGAGGGCTTGGCGTGGAAAGCTGGGTGTTTGGTCAGGTTTGTGTGCAGGGTAGCCAGCGTGAGCTATGGGGCGTCCAGTTTTCCCAGCACCATTTATCGTGGGGAGTGTCGTGCTCCTTGGTGTGTCCTTGGTCCCTGTGTCATAAATTCACCGACCCCGTCCGTGTGGGTTGAATTCTGGGCTCTCTGTCCTGTTCCTCTGGTCCCTGTGCCCGTTTTGAGCCAGTTCTGCACTGTTTTGGTGACTGTGGCTTCTCAGCAGAGTGTGACGTCAGGGAGGGAGATGCCCCCAGCCCGTTCTCTTTTTTCAGGGTTTCTTTGGCTATTTGGGGTCCTTTGTGGTTCCCCACAGCTATTAGGAGGATTTGCTCTATTTGGGGGGAAAATACCATGGAATTTTGGGAGGGATTGCATTCACTGTGTCCATTGCTTTGGGTAGAATGGATATTTTAACAATATTAATTGTTCCATTCCATGAGAACAGGATATCTTTCCATTTACTGGTGTGCTTTTCAATGTCTTCATCAATGTCTTAAAGTTTTCAGTGTGCAGGTCTTTCACCTCCTTGGTTGGCTTTATTCCCAGTGGGTATTTTGTTCTTTTTGATGCATTTGTAAATAGGGCTGCTTTCTTTCTCTTTCTGATGGTTCATTATTAGTGTTTAGAAATGCAGCTGATTTCTGTGTATTGATTTTGCAACTTTACTGAATTAATTTATTAGTTCTAATAGTTTTTTTGTGGAATGAAGTGGAAAATTGGAATTCAAAAATCCCACTGTTTCTACCATATCCAGGTCGTCCACAACACGGAGGACAGCGGCTCCTAATATAACCTTCCCACAGTGCCTCTAAATGACATGTGGACTTTGGGTGAACTGGATCTGGGTAAGGCTTGGCTTCTATATGGAAGTTTGATGTTTTCTCTGCTTTTCTGGCATGCTATTGACATACATGATGTTTTGAAAAGTAATTGACTTTCCAGTAATTTCAAACATACCACTTCACAGACATAAAAACAAGTCTTGTACCTTGATTAAATATACTCCTAAATATTGATGTTGACATTATTAAAAATGGAATTGTTTTCATAAATTCTTTTTCAGATTATTTTTTGCCAGCGTATGCATATAAGATAGATTTTCATGAATTGATACTTTGTTCTATAAGTTTGCTTAATTAGTTGATTAGCTCAAATAATTTCTTTGCTGATTATAGGTAGTTTTATATATAAGATGATGTGACCTATGTTCTGTGAAGAGACACAGTTTTAATTTTTCCATTCACCCACGGATGCCTTTTATTTCCTTCCTCAAGATTCTGGGTAGAACTTCCAGTACGCTATTGAGTAACGGTGACGAAGGCCAGCTTCCTGGCCTTGTTCCTGATTTCAGGAGTAAATCGTTCAGTCTTTAACATTGAGCATGGTGTTTGCTGTGGCTTTTTGTACTACTCTTTTCCATATTGAACAGATTTCCTTTTATTCCTGCTTTCTTGAGTGTTTACCATGAAATAACACTGGATTTTCATTGTAGATTTTTTGCATTAATTGATGTGATTATGGGTTTTTACTTCACACCATTTTTGTGGTTTAATACATTGCTTACTTTTAATATGTTGAGCAACCTGAAATTTCTGGTGTAGAGATACTTGCTTATGGCATTATCCATTTAAAGTTCTGTTGGTTTCATGTTGCTAGTATTTTGTGATCGATTTTTACATTCATATTTATCAGTTATACTGGGGTAGTTTTCTTTTTTTTTCTGTATTTTTAAAATCTTTTTTAAAATAGTGGTTTTATTTCATTTTATTTATTTATTTATTTTGGCCACATCCCATGGCTTGTGGGATCTTAGTTCCCCAGTCAGGGATCGAACCCGAGCCCTTGGCACTGAAAGCACAGAGTCCTAACCACTGGGCCACCAGAGAATTCCCCAGTTTTCTTTTCCAAGATGTATTTGTATAATCTGACTAGACTTGGCTTGGTGTAAGTGGTTTGGAGGGTTAGCATTAGGGCTGGGGCTGGTGTGAGGGTTGGGGCTGTGTATGGTTTATGGTTGCTGTTATGGTTTAAGTTTTATGGTTAATGAGTTATTTATGGGTATGGTTAATGAATATATTTTATGGTTTGGTTATGGTTATGGTTTTGCTTATTGGTTAAGGTTTATGGTTTTGGTCTCAGGGTGTTAGGGTTCTGTGTTAGAGTGGGTGTTAGGGTATGGGTGAGAGTTGGGGTACAGGTAGGATGCGGGTAGAGCATGGGTTAGGGTAAGGTACAGGGTTAGGGTACGGGTTAGGCTAAGGTTAGGTCAGGGCTTAGGGTCAGGATCAGAGTTCAGGGTTAGGGTCCATGTCAGGATTAGCGTCAAGGTTGAGCGAGGCCATTGTTTTCTGCTCCTCCAGTGCTGGATTCTGATTGATAGATGAATGAAATGTCTGCTCTGGTCACCCACTGTTTCAAATTGAGCTCAGCCTTAGTTAAGGGTTCTTAGGGCCTCAGAGGTCATGCAGGGTTTCCCACCACCCTCCCTCCTGGGAAGGGTGATGCAGGCCCCACTCTGTCTGGGCAGCCCCAGGTCCAGCATGGCCCTGACATGCAGGATACTAAGTAGACGTGATGTAAGACTCGGTGCATCAGTCTGCCAGCCCCCAGGTGCTGCCTTTTTAAAAAACAAAAAAATTAATTAATTAATTTATTTTTGGCTGTGTTGGGTCTTCATTGCTGCACGGAGGCTTTCTCTAGTTGCGGCGAGTGGGGGCTTCTCGTTGCAGTGGCTTCTCTTGTTGCAGAGCACAGGCTGTAAGCGCGTGGGCTTCAGCAGTTGTGGCTCGCGGGTTCTAGAGCGCAGGCTCAGTAGTTGTGGCGCACGGGCTTAGTTGCTCCACAGCATGTGGGATCTTCCCGGGCCAGGGCTCAAACCCGTGTCCCCTGCATTGGCAGGTGGATTCTTAACCACTGCGCCACCAGGGAAGTCTGGTGTTGCGTTCTTGAGGGCTGGTGGGGCCCTCTTGGGACTGGAGGCATCCTTTGTTCCATCTGCACGGGTGTCCAGGCGGGTCTCAGAGCAGCCCTTGGCCTCTGAGTGTCCAGGCAGGCACCCACGTTCCTCCAGCTCAGGTTAGCCTTGGCCCCTCAAGCCCCCGTGGCCAATTACTGAGCTGATTGTGTCTTTACTCTTTAAAATTAAATCACTCTCTCCAGGTGGGCGAGAAGTTTACTTGTGAACTTGGTGAGGGTTAGGGGTTAGGGGTTAAGGGTTAGGGGTTAGGGTCAGGGTTAGGGCTAGGGCTAGGGGTTAGGGTTAGGCTTAGGGTTGGGTTAGGGTTAGGGGTTAGGGTTAGGGTTTAGGTTTAGGGTTAGGGTTAGTGTTGGGTTAGGGTTAGGGTTAAGGTAGGGTTAGGGTTACTGTTGGGTTAGGGTTAGGGTTTGGGTTAGGGTTAGGGTGTCCAGTCTTACGTCCCATTCAGCTGTGAGTGTAGATGTGGTCAGTCCAGTTGCATCACAGCCCCTGATCATATTTTGTAAGAATTCCTCTCTCTCTCACTGTCGTTTTTTTTTTTTTTTATAATTAATTTTTATAATGGGGTGTAGCTGATTTGCAATGTTGTGTTTCTTGGTGCTGTACATCCACTTGAGTCACTTACAGAGAGACATCAATAAATTCTTTTCTAGTTTCTAGTAGTCAGATATATGATTTTTCTGTGAATAGAGTGTGCTGAGTCCAGTTCCTTGAGCAATGAGTATGTCTTGGCGATTACATTATTGGTGTATGGAACGGTATCTGTGCCAATTACAACCTCCTGGTTTATGCATCACCGCACCACACTTTTCCGCTTAAGCAGCCATAAGTGTGTTTTGTAAACGTGTGATGGTGTTCTGTTTGTAATTCAGTTCATGTTTGGCGATCTTTAGATTCCCTTTATAAGTGATATCTCATGATAAGTTTCTTTTGCTGTCTAACTTATTTCACTCTCAGTGACCGTACATAAGTCCCCCTGAGTTGCTGCAACTGGCCTCATTTCATGGATTTCTGGGCTGAGTAATACTCCGTTGTGCTTAAGTACCAAGTTTTCTTTCACCATTGTTTCCTTCCAAGGACTTTTAAGTTGTACCCAAGTCGAGGCTGTTGTAAAGATAGCAGCAGTAAACGGGGCGCCTGCGTCCTGTGGATTTTTGGTTTTTCCAAGATACAGACCCATGAGTGGAAGCACCCTCTGCTTTGTAGCTCTGTGGTTTAGATGTTTTAGGAAACACAGTACACTTCTCCAGGGTGGCCGTTGGCAATTTACATTCCCCCCTTCAGCGTAACAAGGCTCCCTTTTCTCCTCTCCCTGTCCTGCATATCTGGTTTTTACCCTTTGTGAGGATGGTCCTTTTTTCTGATTCGGAACGATACCTCTTTGTAGTGTTGATTTGCATTGCCCGCTTCTTTAGTGGGTCAAAAAGGGCATATGCGTTTTTCCTGAATATATTCTGGAAGTTAAATTTGAGAGACACCTTTTTTTGTTTTTTTTTAATTGATTAATTAATTCATTTTATTTTTGGCTGTGTTGGGTCTTCGTTTCTGTGCGAAGGCTGTCTCTAGTTGTGGCAAGCGGGGGCCACTCTTCATCGCGGTGCGCAGGCCTCTCACTTCCGCGGCCTCTCTTGTTGCGGAGCACAGGCTCCAGACGCGCAGGCTCAGTAGTTGTGGCTCCCGGGCCTAGTTGCTCCGCGGCATGTGGGATCTTCCCAGACCAGGGCTCGAACCCGTGTCCCCTGCATTAGCAGGCAGATTCTCAACCACTGCGCCACCAGGGAAGCCCCTTGAATAGTTTTGTATTTAAAATTTGTCTGTGGGGACTCCCCTGGTGACGCAGTGGTTAAGAGTCCGCCTGCCAGTGCAGGGGACACGGGCTCGAGCCCTGGTCCGGGGAGATCCCACATGCCGCAGAGCAACTAAGCCTGCGCGGCACAACTACTGAAGCCTGCGCGCCTAGAGCCCGTGCTCCCCAACAAGAGAAGCCACCGCAATGAGAAGCCCGTGCACCGCAACGAAGAGTAGCCCCGCTCGACGCAACTAGAGAAAGCCCACGTGCAGCAGCGAAGACCCAACGCAGCCAAAAATAAATTATAAACTAAAATAAAATTTGCCTCTGAATAACTTTGAGTGAATTTGGTATAAGTTGTAAAGTTTGCATCTACATTCACTTCATTGCAAACGGTTTCCAACTGATTGTTCCTTAACTAATTTTAGAAAACTTTTGGGATAGAGACTCCATTTTAGTTTGAATTTCCAGTTTAATGGATTCAGCAGTCCTGTCTGTAGGGCGCGCTGCCTCCAGTGACCTGTGAGGGAGGCGCGGCCTGCACTTCCTGCACTGACCACAGGGTGGCGCCGAGTTCGCCTCTCTGACCCACAGCGCATGCTCCTTCCCTGCGAACTCGATTCGGAGCACAGCTGAGAGGAGTTGAGCCTCCTCAGGCGCGGGGGCGGGGGCCTTCGGGTAGGACGCCCGGCTCAGCGTCTCTGCTGAGAGGAGCTCGGTCTCCGTCTCCTTAGGACTCGCTGGGGTTTCGGCTTCGGGACCAAGTGGAGCTGCGTCCACGCTGCCTAGGGAACTAGGTTTCCTGAGGACCCAGGTGATGCCTGAGGAAAAGGTGAAGAGACGGTGAGGAAAAGTGGGGAGAAGCTTCCTGTGGGCGGCTGACAGTTGAGGGGGTCCGTCTTCGTGTGAGCGAGGGAGGGCTTGGCGTGGAAAGCTGGGTGTTTGGTCAGGTTTGTGTGCAGGGTAGCCAGCGTGAGCTATGGGGCGTCCAGTTTTCCCAGCACCATTTATCGTGGGGAGTGTCGTGCTCCTTGGTGTGTCCTTGGTCCCTGTGTCATAAATTCACCGACCCCGTCCGTGTGGGTTGAATTCTGGGCTCTCTGTCCTGTTCCTCTGGTCCCTGTGCCCGTTTTGAGCCAGTTCCGCACTGTTTTGGTGACTGTGGCTTCTCAGCAGAGTGTGACGTCAGGGAGGGAGATGCCCCCAGCCCGTTCTCTTTTTTCAGGGTTTCTTTGGCTATTTGGGGTCCTTTGTGGTTCCCCACAGCTATTAGGAGGATTTGCTCTATTTGGGGGGAAAATACCATGGAATTTTGGGAGGGATTGCATTCACTGTGTCCATTGCTTTGGGTAGAATGGATATTTTAACAATATTAATTGTTCCATTCCATGAGAACAGGATATCTTTCCATTTACTGGCGTGCTTTTCAATGTCTTCATCAATGTCTTAAAGTTTTCAGTGTGCAGGTCTTTCACCTCCTTGGTTGGCTTTATTCCCAGTGGGTATTTTGTTCTTTTTGATGCATTTGTAAATAGGGCTGCTTTCTTTCTCTTTCTGATGGTTCATTATTAGTGTTTAGAAATGCAGCTGATTTCTGTGTATTGATTTTGCAACTTTACTGAATTAATTTATTAGTTCTAATAGTTTTTTTGTGGAATGAAGTGGAAAATTGGAATTCAAAAATCCCACTGTTTCTACCATATCCAGGTCGTCCACAACACGGAGGACAGCGGCTCCTAATATAACCTTCCCACAGTGCCTCTAAATGACATGTGGACTTTGGGTGAACTGGATCTGGGTAAGGCTTGGCTTCTATATGGAAGTTTGATGTTTTCTCTGCTTTTCTGGCATGCTATTGACATACATGATGTTTTGAAAAGTAATTGACTTTCCAGTAATTTCAAACATACCACTTCACAGACATAAAAACAAGTCTTGTACCTTGATTAAATATACTCCTAAATATTGATGTTGACATTATTAAAAATGGAATTGTTTTCATAAATTCTTTTTCAGATTATTTTTTGCCAGCGTATGCATATAAGATAGATTTTCATGAATTGATACTTTGTTCTATAACTTTGCTTAATTAGTTGATTAGCTCAAATAATTTCTTTGCTGATTATAGGTAGTTTTATATATAAGATGATGTGACCTATGTTCTGTGAAGAGACACAGTTTTAATTTTTCCATTCACCCACGGATGCCTTTTATTTCCTTCCTCAAGATTCTGGGTAGAACTTCCAGTACGCTATTGAGTAACGGTGATGAAGGCCAGCTTCCTGGCCTTGTTCCTGATTTCAGGAGTAAATCGTTCAGTCTTTAACATTGAGCATGGTGTTTGCTGTGGCTTTTTGTACTACTCTTTTCCATATTGAACAGATTTCCTTTTATTCCTGCTTTCTTGAGTGTTTACCATGAAATAACACTGGATTTTCATTGTAGATTTTTTGCATTAATTGACGTGATTATGGGTTTTTACTTCACACCATTTTTGTGGTTTAATACATTGCTTACTTTTAATATGTTGAGCAACCTGAAATTTCTGGTGTAGAGATACTTGCTTATGGCATTATCCATTTAAAGTTCTGTTGGTTTCATGTTGCTAGTATTTTGTGATCGATTTTTACATTCATATTTATCAGTTATACTGGGGTAGTTTTCTTTTTTTTTCTGTATTTTTAAAATCTTTTTTAAAATAGTGGTTTTATTTCATTTTATTTATTTATTTATTTTGGCCACATCCCATGGCTTGTGGGATCTTAGTTCCCCAGTCAGGGATCGAACCCGAGCCCTTGGCACTGAAAGCACAGAGTCCTAACCACTGGGCCACCAGAGAATTCCCCAGTTTTCTTTTCCAAGATGTATTTGTGTAATCTGACTAGACTTGGCTTGGTGTAAGTGGTTTGGAGGGTTAGCATTAGGGCTGGGGCTGGTGTGAGGGTTGGGGCTGTGTATGGTTTATGGTTGCTGTTATGGTTTAAGTTTTATGGTTAATGAGTTATTTATGGGTATGGTTAATGAATATATTTTATGGTTTGGTTATGGTTATGGTTTTGCTTATTGGTTAAGGTTTATGGTTTTGGTCTCAGGGTGTTAGGGTTCTGTGTTAGAGTGGGTGTTAGGGTATGGGTGAGAGTTGGGGTACAGGTAGGATGCGGGTAGAGCATGGGTTAGGGTAAGGTACAGGGTTAGGGTACGGGTTAGGCTAAGGTTAGGTCAGGGCTTAGGGTCAGGATCAGAGTTCAGGGTTAGGGTCCATGTCAGGATTAGCGTCAAGGTTGAGCGAGGCCATTGTTTTCTGCTCCTCCAGTGCTGGATTCTGATTGATAGATGAATGAAATGTCTGCTCTGGTCACCCACTGTTTCAAATTGAGCTCAGCCTTAGTTAAGGGTTCTTAGGGCCTCAGAGGTCATGCAGGGTTTCCCACCACCCTCCCTCCTGGGAAGGGTGATGCAGGCCCCACTCTGTCTGGGCAGCCCCAGGTCCAGCATGGCCCTGACATGCAGGATACTAAGTAGACGTGATGTAAGACTCGGTGCATCAGTCTGCCAGCCCCCAGGTGCTGCCTTTTTAAAAAAACAAAAAAATTAATTAATTAATTTATTTTTGGCTGTGTTGGGTCTTCATTGCTGCACGGAGGCTTTCTCTAGTTGCGGCGAGTGGGGGCTTCTCGTTGCAGTGGCTTCTCTTGTTGCAGAGCACAGGCTGTAAGCGCGTGGGCTTCAGCAGTTGTGGCTCGCGGGTTCTAGAGCGCAGGCTCAGTAGTTGTGGCGCACGGGCTTAGTTGCTCCACAGCATGTGGGATCTTCCCGGGCCAGGGCTCAAACCCGTGTCCCCTGCATTGGCAGGTGGATTCTTAACCACTGCGCCACCAGGGAAGTCTGGTGTTGCGTTCTTGAGGGCTGGTGGGGCCCTCTTGGGACTGGAGGCATCCTTTGTTCCATCTGCACGGGTGTCCAAGCAGGTCTCAGAGCAGCCCTTGGCCTCTGAGCGTCCAGGCAGGCACCCACGTTCCTCCAGCTCAGGTTAGCCTTGGCCCCTCAAGCCCCCATGGCCAATTACTGAGCTGATTGTGTCTTTACTCTTTAAAATTAAATCACTCTCTCCAGGTGGGCGAGAAGTTTACTTGTGAACTTGGTGAGGGTTAGGGGTTAGGGGTTAAGGGTTAGGGGTTAGGGTCAGGGTTAGGGCTAGGGCTAGGGGTTAGGGTTAGGCTTAGGGTTGGGTTAGGGTTAGGGGTTAGGGTTAGGGTTTAGGTTTAGGGTTAGGGTTAGTGTTGGGTTAGGGTTAGGGTTAAGGTAGGGTTAGGGTTACTGTTGGGTTAGGGTTAGGGTTAAGGTAGGGTTAGGGTTAGGGTTTGGGTTAGGGTTAGGGTGTCCAGCCTTACGTCCCATTCAGCTGTGAGTGTAGATGTGGTCAGTCCAGTTGCATCACAGCCCCTGATCATATTTTGTAAGAATTCCTCTCTCTCTCACTGTCGTTTTTTTTTTTTTATAATTAATTTTTATAATGCGGTGTAGCTGATTTGCAGTGTTGTGTTTCTTGGCGCTGTACATCCACTTGAGTCACTTACAGAGAGACATCAATAAATTCTTTTCTAGTTTCTAGTAGTCAGATATATGTTTTTTCTGTGAATAGAGTGTGCTGAGTCCAGTTCCTTGAGCAATGAGTATGTCTTGGCGATTACATTATTGGTGTATGGAACGGTATCTGTGCCAATTACAACCTCCTGGTTTATGCATCACCGCACCACACTTGTCCGCTTAAGCAGCCATAAGTGTGTTTTGTAAACGTGTGATGGTGTTCTGTTTGTAATTCAGTTCATGTTTGGCGATCTTTAGATTCCCTTTATAAGTGATATCTCATGATAAGTTTCTTTTGCTGTCTAACTTATTTCACTCTCAGTGACCGTGCATAAGTCCCCCTGAGTTGCTGCAACTGGCCTCATTTCATGGATTTCTGGGCTGAGTAATATTCTGTTGTGCTTAAGTACCAAGTTTTCTTTCACCATTGTTTCCTTCCAAGGACTTTTAAGTTGTACCCAAGTCGAGGCTGTTGTAAAGATAGCAGCAGTAAACGGGGCGCCTGCATCCTGTGGATTTTTGGTTTTTCCAAGATATAGGCCCATGAGTGGAAGCACCCTATGCTTTGTAGCTCTGTGGTTTAGATGTTTTAGGAAACACAGTACACTTCTCCAGGGTGGCCGTTGGCAATTTACATTCCCCCCTTCAGCGTAACAAGGCTCCCTTTTCTCCTCTCCCTGTCCTGCATATCTGGTTTTTACCCTTTGTGAGGATGGTCCTTTTTTCTGATTCGGAACGATACCTCTTTGTAGTGTTGATTTGCATTGCCCGCTTCTTTAGTGGGTCAAAAAGGGCATATGCGTTTTTCCTGAATATATTCTGGAAGTTAAATTTGAGAGACACCTTTTTTTGTTTTTTTTTAATTGATTAATTAATTCATTTTATTTTTGGCTGTGTTGGGTCTTCGTTTCTGTGCGAAGGCTGTCTCTAGTTGTGGCAAGTGGGGGCCACTCTTCATCGCGGTGCGCAGGCCTCTCACTTCTGCGGCCTCTCTTGTTGCGGAGCACAGGCTCCAGACGTGCAGGCTCAGTAGTTGTGGCTCCCGGGCCTAGTTGCTCCGCGGCATGTGGGATCTTCCCGGACCAGGGCTCGAACCCGTGTCCCCTGCATTAGCAGGCAGATTCTCAACCACTGCACCACCAGGGAAGCCCCTTGAATAGTTTTGTATTTAAAATTTGTCTGTGGGGACTCCCCTGGTGACGCAGTGGTTAAGAGTCCGCCTGCCAGTGCAGGGGACACAGGCTCGAGCCCTGGTCCGGGGAGATCTCACATGCCGCAGAGCAACTAAGCCTGCGCGGCACAACTACTGAAGCCTGCGCGCCTAGAGCCCGTGCTCCCCAACAAGAGAAGCCACCGCAATGAGAAGCCCGTGCACCGCAACGAAGAGTAGCCCCGCTCGACGCAACTAGAGAAAGCCCACATGCAGCAACGAAGACCCAACGCAGCCAAAAATAAATTATAAACTAAAATAAAATTTGCCTCTGAATAACTTTGAGTGAATTTGGTATAAGTTGTAAAGTTTGCATCTACATTCACTTCATTGCAAATGGTTTCCAACTGATTGTTCCTTAACTAATTTTAGAAAACTTTTGGGATAGAGACTCCATTTTAGTTTGAATTTCCAGTTTAATGGATTCAGCAGTCCTGTCTGTAGGGCGCGCTGCCTCCAGTGACCTGTGAGGGAGGCGCGGCCTGCACTTCCTGCACTGACCACAGGGTGGCGCCGAGTTCGCCTCTGACCCACAGCGCATGCTCCTTCCCTGCGAACTCGATTCGGAGCACAGCTGAGAGGAGTTGAGCCTCCTCAGGCGCGGGGGCGGGGGCCTTCGGGTAGGACGCCCGGCTCAGCGTCTCTGCTGAGAGGAGCTCGGTCTCCATCTCCTTAGGGCTCGCTGGGGTTTTGGCTTCGGGACCAAGTGGAGCTGCGTCCACGCTGCCTAGGGAACTAGGTTTCCTGAGGACCCAGGTGATGCCTGAGGAAAAGGTGAAGAGACGGTGAGGAAAAGTGGGGAGAAGCTTCCTGTGGGCGGCTGACAGTTGAGGGGGTCCGTCTTCGTGTGAGCGAGGGAGGGCTTGGCGTGGAAAGCTGGGTGTTTGGTCAGGTTTGTGTGCAGGGTAGCCAGCGTGAGCTATGGGGCGTCCAATTTTCCCAGCACCATTTATCGTGGGGAGTGTCGTGCTCCTTGGTGTGTCCTTGGTCCCTGTGTCATAAATTCACCGACCCCGTCCGTGTGGGTTGAATTCTGGGCTCTCTGTCCTGTTCCTCTGGTCCCTGTGCCCGTTTTGAGCCAGTTCCGCACTGTTTTGGTGACTGTGGCTTCTCAGCAGAGTGTGACGTCAGGGAGGGAGATGCCCCCAGCCCGTTCTCTTTTTTCAGGGTTTCTTTGGCTATTTGGGGTCCTTTGTGGTTCCCCACAGCTATTAGGAGGATTTGCTCTATTTGGGGGGAAAATACCATGGAATTTTGGGAGGGATTGCATTCACTGTGTCCATTGCTTTGGGTAGAATGGATATTTTAACAATATTAATTGTTCCATTCCATGAGAACAGGATATCTTTCCATTTACTGGTGTGCTTTTCAATGTCTTCATCAATGTCTTAAAGTTTTCAGTGTGCAGGTCTTTCACCTCCTTGGTTGGCTTTATTCCCAGTGGGTATTTTGTTCTTTTTGATGCATTTGTAAATAGGGCTGCTTTCTTTCTCTTTCTGATGGTTCATTATTAGTGTTTAGAAATGCAGCTGATTTCTGTGTATTGATTTTGCAACTTTACTGAATTAATTTATTAGTTCTAATAGTTTTTTTGTGGAATGAAGTGGAAAATTGGAATTCAAAAATCCCACTGTTTCTACCATATCCAGGTCGTCCACAACACGGAGGACAGCGGCTCCTAATATAACCTTCCCACAGTGCCTCTAAATGACATGTGGACTTTGGGTGAACTGGATCTGGGTAAGGCTTGGCTTCTATATGGAAGTTTGATGTTTTCTCTGCTTTTCTGGCATGCTATTGACATACATGATGTTTTGAAAAGTAATTGACTTTCCAGTAATTTCAAACATACCACTTCACAGACATAAAAACAAGTCTTGTACCTTGATTAAATATACTCCTAAATATTGATGTTGACATTATTAAAAATGGAATTGTTTTCATAAATTCTTTTTCAGATTATTTTTTGCCAGCGTATGCATATAAGATAGATTTTCATGAATTGATACTTTGTTCTATAAGTTTGCTTAATTAGTTGATTAGCTCAAATAATTTCTTTGCTGATTATAGGTAGTTTTATATATAAGATGATGTGACCTATGTTCTGTGAAGAGACACAGTTTTAATTTTTCCATTCACCCACGGATGCCTTTTATTTCCTTCCTCAAGATTCTGGGTAGAACTTCCAGTACGCTATTGAGTAACGGTGACGAAGGCCAGCTTCCTGGCCTTGTTCCTGATTTCAGGAGTAAATCGTTCAGTCTTTAACATTGAGCATGGTGTTTGCTGTGGCTTTTTGTACTACTCTTTTCCATATTGAACAGATTTCCTTTTATTCCTGCTTTCTTGAGTGTTTACCATGAAATAACACTGGATTTTCATTGTAGATTTTTTGCATTAATTGACGTGATTATGGGTTTTTACTTCACACCATTTTTGTGGTTTAATACATTGCTTACTTTTAATATGTTGAGCAACCTGAAATTTCTGGTGTAGAGATACTTGCTTATGGCATTATCCATTTAAAGTTCTGTTGGTTTCATGTTGCTAGTATTTTGTGATCGATTTTTACATTCATATTTATCAGTTATACTGGGGTAGTTTTCTTTTTTTTTCTGTATTTTTAAAATCTTTTTTAAAATAGTGGTTTTATTTCATTTTATTTATTTATTTATTTTGGCCACATCCCATGGCTTGTGGGATCTTAGTTCCCCAGTCAGGGATCGAACCCGAGCCCTTGGCACTGAAAGCACAGAGTCCTAACCACTGGGCCACCAGAGAATTCCCCAGTTTTCTTTTCCAAGATGTATTTGTATAATCTGACTAGACTTGGCTTGGTGTAAGTGGTTTGGAGGGTTAGCATTAGGGCTGGGGCTGGTGTGAGGGTTGGGGCTGTGTATGGTTTATGGTTGCTGTTATGGTTTAAGTTTTATGGTTAATGAGTTATTTATGGGTATGGTTAATGAATATATTTTATGGTTTGGTTATGGTTATGGTTTTGCTTATTGGTTAAGGTTTATGGTTTTGGTCTCAGGGTGTTAGGGTTCTGTGTTAGAGTGGGTGTTAGGGTATGGGTGAGAGTTGGGGTACAGGTAGGATGCGGGTAGAGCATGGGTTAGGGTAAGGTACAGGGTTAGGGTACGGGTTAGGCTAAGGTTAGGTCAGGGCTTAGGGTCAGGATCAGAGTTCAGGGTTAGGGTCCATGTCAGGATTAGCGTCAAGGTTGAGCGAGGCCATTGTTTTCTGCTCCTCCAGTGCTGGATTCTGATTGATAGATGAATGAAATGTCTGCTCTGGTCACCCACTGTTTCAAATTGAGCTCAGCCTTAGTTAAGGGTTCTTAGGGCCTCAGAGGTCATGCAGGGTTTCCCACCACCCTCCCTCCTGGGAAGGGTGATGCAGGCCCCACTCTGTCTGGGCAGCCCCAGGTCCAGCATGGCCCTGACATGCAGGATACTAAGTAGACGTGATGTAAGACTCGGTGCATCAGTCTGCCAGCCCCCAGGTGCTGCCTTTTTAAAAAAACAAACAAATTAATTAATTAATTTATTTTTGGCTGTGTTGGGTCTTCATTGCTGCACGGAGGCTTTCTCTAGTTGCGGCGAGTGGGGGCTTCTCGTTGCAGTGGCTTCTCTTGTTGCAGAGCACAGGCTGTAAGCGCGTGGGCTTCAGCAGTTGTGGCTCGCGGGTTCTAGAGCGCAGGCTCAGTAGTTGTGGCGCACGGGCTTAGTTGCTCCACAGCATGTGGGATCTTCCCGGGCCAGGGCTCAAACCCGTGTCCCCTGCATTGGCAGGTGGATTCTTAACCACTGCGCCACCAGGGAAGTCTGGTGTTGCGTTCTTGAGGGCTGGTGGGGCTCTCTTGGGACTGGAGGCATCCTTTGTTCCATCTGCACGGGTGTCCAAGCAGGTCTCAGAGCAGCCCTTGGCCTCTGAGCGTCCAGGCAGGCACCCACGTTCCTCCAGCTCAGGTTAGCCTTGGCCCCTCAAGCCCCCGTGGCCAATTACTGAGCTGATTGTGTCTTTACTCTTTAAAATTAAATCACTCTCTCCAGGTGGGCGAGAAGTTTACTTGTGAACTTGGTGAGGGTTAGGGGTTAGGGGTTAAGGGTTAGGGGTTAGGGTCAGGGTTAGGGCTAGGGCTAGGGGTTAGGGTTAGGCTTAGGGTTGGGTTAGGGTTAGGGGTTAGGGTTAGGGTTTAGGTTTAGGGTTAGGGTTAGTGTTGGGTTAGGGTTAGGGTTAAGGTAGGGTTAGGGTTACTGTTGGGTTAGGGTTAGGGTTAAGGTAGGGTTAGGGTTAGGGTTTGGGTTAGGGTTAGGGTGTCCAGCCTTACGTCCCATTCAGCTGTGAGTGTAGATGTGGTCAGTCCAGTTGCATCACAGCCCCTGATCATATTTTGTAAGAATTCCTCTCTCTCTCACTGTCGTTTTTTTTTTTTTTTATAATTAATTTTTATAATGGGGTGTAGCTGATTTGCAATGTTGTGTTTCTTGGTGCTGTACATCCACTTGAGTCACTTACAGAGAGACATCAATAAATTCTTTTCTAGTTTCTAGTAGTCAGATATATGTTTTTTCTGTGAATAGAGTGTGCTGAGTCCAGTTCCTTGAGCAATGAGTATGTCTTGGCGATTACATTATTGGTGTATGGAACGGTATCTGTGCCAATTACAACCTCCTGGTTTATGCATCACCGCACCACACTTTTCCGCTTAAGCAGCCATAAGTGTGTTTTGTAAATGTGTGATGGTGTTCTGTTTGTAATTCAGTTCATGTTTGGCGATCTTTAGATTCCCTTTATAAGTGATATCTCATGATAAGTTTCTTTTGCTGTCTAACTTATTTCACTCTCAGTGACCGTACATAAGTCCCCCTGAGTTGCTGCAACTGGCCTCATTTCATGGATTTCTGGGCTGAGTAATACTCCGTTGTGCTTAAGTACCAAGTTTTCTTTCACCATTGTTTCCTTCCAAGGACTTTTAAGTTGTACCCAAGTCGAGGCTGTTGTAAAGATAGCAGCAGTAAACGGGGCGCCTGCGTCCTGTGGATTTTTGGTTTTTCCAAGATACAGACCCATGAGTGGAAGCACCCTATGCTTTGTAGCTCTGTGGCTTAGATGTTTTAGGAAACACAGTACACTTCTCCAGGGTGGCCGTTGGCAATTTACATTCCCCCCTTCAGCGTAACAAGGCTCCCTTTTCTCCTCTCCCTGTCCTGCATATCTGGTTTTTACCCTTTGTGAGGATGGTCCTTTTTTCTGATTCGGAGCGATACCTGTTTGTAGTGTTGATTTGCATTGCCCGCTTCTTTAGTGGGACAAAAAGGGCGTATGCGTTTTTGCTGAATATATTCTGGAAGTTAAATTTGAGAGACACCTTTTTTTGTTTTTTTTAATTCATTAATTAATTCATTTTATTTTTGACTGTGTTGGGTCTTCGTTTCTGTGCGAAGGCTGTCTCTAGTTGTGGCAAGCGGGGGCCACTCTTCATCGCGGTGCGCAGGCCTCTCACTTCTGCGGCCTCTCTTGTTGCGGAGCACAGGCTCCAGACGCGCAGGCTCAGTAGTTGTGGCTCCCGGGCCTAGTTGCTCCGCGGCATGTGGGATCTTCCCGGACCAGGGCTCGAACCCGTGTCCCCTGCATTAGCAGGCAGATTCTCAACCACTGCACCACCAGGGAAGCCCCTTGAATAGTTTTGTATTTAAAATTTGTCTGTGGGGACTCCCCTGGTGATGCAGTGGTTAAGACTCCGCCTGCCAGTGCAGGGGACACGGGCTCGAGCCCTGGTCCGGGGAGATCCCACATGCCGCAGAGCAACTAAGCCTGCGCGGCACAACTACTGAAGCCTGCACGCCTAGAGCCCGTGCTCCCCAACAAGAGAAGCCACCGCAATGAGAAGCCCGTGCACCGCAACGAAGAGTAGCCCCGCTCGACGCAACTAGAGAAAGCCCACGTGCAGCAGCGAAGACCCAACGCAGCCAAAAATAAATTATAAACTAAAATAAAATTTGCCTCTGAATAACTTTGAGTGAATTTGGTATAAGTTGTAAAGTTTGCATCTACATTCACTTCATTGCAAACGGTTTCCAACTGATTGTTCCTTAACTAATTTTAGAAAACTTTTGGGATAGAGACTCCATTTTAGTTTGAGTTTCCAGTTTAATGGATTCAGCAGTCCTGTCTGTAGGGTGAGCTGCCTCCAGTGACCTGTGAGGGAGGCGCGGCCTGCACTTCCTGCACTGACCACAGGGTGGCGCCGAGTTCGCCTCTCTGACCCACAGCGCATGCTCCTTCCCTGCGAACTCGATTCGGAGCACAGCTGAGAGGAGTTGAGCCTCCTCAGGCGCGGGGGCGGGGGCCTTCGGGTAGGACGCCCGGCTCAGCGTCTCTGCTGAGAGGAGCTCGGTCTCCGTCCCCTTAGGCCTCGCTGGGGTTTTGGCTTCGGGACCAAGTGGAGCTGCGTCCACGCTGCCTAGGGAACTAGGTTTCCTGAGGACCCAGGTGATGCCTGAGGAAAAGGTGAAGAGACGGTGAGGAAAAGTGGGGAGAAGCTTCCTGTGGGCGGCTGACAGTTGAGGGGGTCCGTCTTCGTGTGAGCGAGGGAGGGCTTGGCGTGGAAAGCTGGGTGTTTGGTCAGGTTTGTGTGCAGGGTAGCCAGCGTGAGCTATGGGGCGTCCAGTTTTCCCAGCACCATTTATCGTGGGGAGTGTCGTGCTCCTTGGTGTGTCCTTGGTCCCTGTGTCATAAATTCACCGACCCCGTCCGTGTGGGTTGAATTCTGGGCTCTCTGTCCTGTTCCTCTGGTCCCTGTGCCCGTTTTGAGCCAGTTCCGCACTGTTTTGGTGACTGTGGCTTCTCAGCAGAGTGTGACGTCAGGGAGGGAGATGCCCCCAGCCCGTTCTCTTTTTTCAGGGTTTCTTTGGCTATTTGGGGTCCTTTGTGGTTCCCCACAGCTATTAGGAGGATTTGCTCTATTTGGGGGGAAAATACCATGGAATTTTGGGAGGGATTGCATTCACTGTGTCCATTGCTTTGGGTAGAATGGATATTTTAACAATATTAATTGTTCCATTCCATGAGAACAGGATATCTTTCCATTTACTGGCGTGCTTTTCAATGTCTTCATCAATGTCTTAAAGTTTTCAGTGTGCAGGTCTTTCACCTCCTTGGTTGGCTTTATTCCCAGTGGGTATTTTGTTCTTTTTGATGCATTTGTAAATAGGGCTGCTTTCTTTCTCTTTCTGATGGTTCATTATTAGTGTTTAGAAATGCAGCTGATTTCTGTGTATTGATTTTGCAACTTTACTGAATTAATTTATTAGTTCTAATAGTTTTTTTGTGGAATGAAGTGGAAAATTGGAATTCAAAAATCCCACTGTTTCTACCATATCCAGGTCGTCCACAACACGGAGGACAGCGGCTCCTAATATAACCTTCCCACAGTGCCTCTAAATGACATGTGGACTTTGGGTGAACTGGATCTGGGTAAGGCTTGGCTTCTATATGGAAGTTTGATGTTTTCTCTGCTTTTCTGGCATGCTATTGACATACATGATGTTTTGAAAAGTAATTGACTTTCCAGTAATTTCAAACATACCACTTCACAGACATAAAAACAAGTCTTGTACCTTGATTAAATATACTCCTAAATATTGATGTTGACATTATTAAAAATGGAATTGTTTTCATAAATTCTTTTTCAGATTATTTTTTGCCAGCGTATGCATATAAGATAGATTTTCATGAATTGATACTTTGTTCTATAACTTTGCTTAATTAGTTGATTAGCTCAAATAATTTCTTTGCTGATTATAGGTAGTTTTATATATAAGATGATGTGACCTATGTTCTGTGAAGAGACACAGTTTTAATTTTTCCATTCACCCACGGATGCCTTTTATTTCCTTCCTCAAGATTCTGGGTAGAACTTCCAGTACGCTATTGAGTAACGGTGACGAAGGCCAGCTTCCTGGCCTTGTTCCTGATTTCAGGAGTAAATCGTTCAGTCTTTAACATTGAGCATGGTGTTTGCTGTGGCTTTTTGTACTACTCTTTTCCATATTGAACAGATTTCCTTTTATTCCTGCTTTCTTGAGTGTTTACCATGAAATAACACTGGATTTTCATTGTAGATTTTTTGCATTAATTGACGTGATTATGGGTTTTTACTTCACACCATTTTTGTGGTTTAATACATTGCTTACTTTTAATATGTTGAGCAACCTGAAATTTCTGGTGTAGAGATACTTGCTTATGGCATTATCCATTTAAAGTTCTGTTGGTTTCATGTTGCTAGTATTTTGTGATCGATTTTTACATTCATATTTATCAGTTATACTGGGGTAGTTTTCTTTTTTTTTTCTGTATTTTTAAAATCTTTTTTAAAATAGTGGTTTTATTTCATTTTATTTATTTATTTATTTTGGCCACATCCCATGGCTTGTGGGATCTTAGTTCCCCAGTCAGGGATCGAACCCGAGCCTTTGGCACTGAAAGCACAGAGTCCTAACCACTGGGCCACCAGAGAATTCCCCAGTTTTCTTTTCCAAGATGTATTTGTGTAATCTGACTAGACTTGGCTTGGTGTAAGTGGTTTGGAGGGTTAGCATTAGGGCTGGGGCTGGTGTGAGGGTTGGGGCTGTGTATGGTTTATGGTTGCTGTTATGGTTTAAGTTTTATGGTTAATGAGTTATTTATGGGTATGGTTAATGAATATATTTTATGGTTTGGTTATGGTTATGGTTTTGCTTATTGGTTAAGGTTTATGGTTTTGGTCTCAGGGTGTTAGGGTTCTGTGTTAGAGTGGGTGTTAGGGTATGGGTGAGAGTTGGGGTACAGGTAGGATGCGGGTAGAGCATGGGTTAGGGTAAGGTACAGGGTTAGGGTACGGGTTAGGCTAAGGTTAGGTCAGGGCTTAGGGTCAGGATCAGAGTTCAGGGTTAGGGTCCATGTCAGGATTAGCGTCAAGGTTGAGCGAGGCCATTGTTTTCTGCTCCTCCAGTGCTGGATTCTGATTGATAGATGAATGAAATGTCTGCTCTGGTCACCCACTGTTTCAAATTGAGCTCAGCCTTAGTTAAGGGTTCTTAGGGCCTCAGAGGTCATGCAGGGTTTCCCACCACCCTCCCTCCTGGGAAGGGTGATGCAGGCCCCACTCTGTCTGGGCAGCCCCAGGTCCAGCATGGCCCTGACATGCAGGATACTAAGTAGACGTGATGTAAGACTCGGTGCATCAGTCTGCCAGCCCCCAGGTGCTGCCTTTTTAAAAAAACAAAAAAATTAATTAATTAATTTATTTTTGGCTGTGTTGGGTCTTCATTGCTGCACGGAGGCTTTCTCTAGTTGCGGCGAGTGGGGGCTTCTCGTTGCAGTGGCTTCTCTTGTTGCAGAGCACAGGCTGTAAGCGCGTGGGCTTCAGCAGTTGTGGCTCGCGGGTTCTAGAGCGCAGGCTCAGTAGTTGTGGCGCACGGGCTTAGTTGCTCCACAGCATGTGGGATCTTCCCGGGCCAGGGCTCAAACCCGTGTCCCCTGCATTGGCAGGTGGATTCTTAACCACTGCGCCACCAGGGAAGTCTGGTGTTGCGTTCTTGAGGGCTGGTGGGGCCCTCTTGGGACTGGAGGCATCCTTTGTTCCATCTGCACGGGTGTCCAAGCAGGTCTCAGAGCAGCCCTTGGCCTCTGAGCGTCCAGGCAGGCACCCACGTTCCTCCAGCTCAGGTTAGCCTTGGCCCCTCAAGCCCCCATGGCCAATTACTGAGCTGATTGTGTCTTTACTCTTTAAAATTAAATCACTCTCTCCAGGTGGGCGAGAAGTTTACTTGTGAACTTGGTTAGGGTTAGGGGTTAGGGGTTAAGGGTTAGGGGTTAGGGTCAGGGTTAGGGCTAGGGCTAGGGGTTAGGGTTAGGCTTAGGGTTGGGTTAGGGTTAGGGGTTAGGGTTAGGGTTTAGGTTTAGGGTTAGGGTTAGTGTTGGGTTAGGGTTAGGGTTAAGGTAGGGTTAGGGTTACTGTTGGGTTAGGGTTAGGGTTAAGGTAGGGTTAGGGTTAGGGTTTGGGTTAGGGTTAGGGTGTCCAGCCTTACGTCCCATTCAGCTGTGAGTGTAGATGTGGTCAGTCCAGTTGCATCACAGCCCCTGATCATATTTTGTAAGAATTCCTCTCTCTCTCACTGTCGTTTTTTTTTTTTTATAATTAATTTTTATAATGCGGTGTAGCTGATTTGCAGTGTTGTGTTTCTTGGCGCTGTACATCCACTTGAGTCACTTACAGAGAGACATCAATAAATTCTTTTCTAGTTTCTAGTAGTCAGATATATGTTTTTTCTGTGAATAGAGTGTGCTGAGTCCAGTTCCTTGAGCAATGAGTATGTCTTGGCGATTACATTATTGGTGTATGGAACGGTATCTGTGCCAATTACAACCTCCTGGTTTATGCATCACCGCACCACACTTTTCCGCTTAAGCAGCCATAAGTGTGTTTTGTAAACGTGTGATGGTGTTCTGTTTGTAATTCAGTTCATGTTTGGCGATCTTTAGATTCCCTTTATAAGTGATATCTCATGATAAGTTTCTTTTGCTGTCTAACTTATTTCACTCTCAGTGACCGTGCATAAGTCCCCCTGAGTTGCTGCAACTGGCCTCATTTCATGGATTTCTGGGCTGAGTAATATTCTGTTGTGCTTAAGTACCAAGTTTTCTTTCACCATTGTTTCCTTCCAAGGACTTTTAAGTTGTACCCAAGTCGAGGCTGTTGTAAAGATAGCAGCAGTAAACGGGGCGCCTGCATCCTGTGGATTTTTGGTTTTTCCAAGATATAGGCCCATGAGTGGAAGCACCCTATGCTTTGTAGCTCTGTGGTTTAGATGTTTTAGGAAACACAGTACACTTCTCCAGGGTGGCCGTTGGCAATTTACATTCCCCCCTTCAGCGTAACAAGGCTCCCTTTTCTCCTCTCCCTGTCCTGCATATCTGGTTTTTACCCTTTGTGAGGATGGTCCTTTTTTCTGATTCGGAACGATACCTCTTTGTAGTGTTGATTTGCATTGCCCGCTTCTTTAGTGGGTCAAAAAGGGCATATGCGTTTTTCCTGAATATATTCTGGAAGTTAAATTTGAGAGACACCTTTTTTTGTTTTTTTTTAATTGATTAATTAATTCATTTTATTTTTGGCTGTGTTGGGTCTTCGTTTCTGTGCGAAGGCTGTCTCTAGTTGTGGCAAGTGGGGGCCACTCTTCATCGCGGTGCGCAGGCCTCTCACTTCTGCGGCCTCTCTTGTTGCGGAGCACAGGCTCCAGACGTGCAGGCTCAGTAGTTGTGGCTCCCGGGCCTAGTTGCTCCGCGGCATGTGGGATCTTCCCGGACCAGGGCTCGAACCCGTGTCCCCTGCATTAGCAGGCAGATTCTCAACCACTGCACCACCAGGGAAGCCCCTTGAATAGTTTTGTATTTAAAATTTGTCTGTGGGGACTCCCCTGGTGACGCAGTGGTTAAGAGTCCGCCTGCCAGTGCAGGGGACACAGGCTCGAGCCCTGGTCCGGGGAGATCTCACATGCCGCAGAGCAACTAAGCCTGCGCGGCACAACTACTGAAGCCTGCGCGCCTAGAGCCCGTGCTCCCCAACAAGAGAAGCCACCGCAATGAGAAGCCCGTGCACCGCAACGGAGAGTAGCCCCGCTCGACGCAACTAGAGAAAGCCCACATGCAGCAATGAAGACCCAACGCAGCCAAAAATAAATTATAAACTAAAATAAAATTTGCCTCTGAATAACTTTGAGTGAATTTGGTATAAGTTGTAAAGTTTGCATCTACATTCACTTGATTCCAAATGGTTTCCAACTGATTGTTCCTTAACTAATTTTAGAAAACTTTTGGGATAGAGACTCCATTTTAGTTTGAATTTCCAGTTTAATGGATTCAGCAGTCCTGTCTGTAGGGCGCGCTGCCTCCAGTGACCTGTGAGGGAGGCGCGGCCTGCACTTCCTGCACTGACCACAGGGTGGCGCCGAGTTCGCCTCTCTGACCCACAGCGCATGCTCCTTCCCTGCGAACTCGATTCGGAGCACAGCTGAGAGGAGTTGAGCCTCCTCAGGCGCGGGGGCGGGGGCCTTCGGGTAGGACGCCCGGCTCAGCGTCTCTGCTGAGAGGAGCTCGGTCTCCGTCTCCTTAGGACTCGCTGGGGTTTCGGCTTTGGGACCAAGTGGAGCTGCGTCCACGCTGCCTAGGGAACTAGGTTTCCTGAGGACCCAGGTGATGCCTGAGGAAAAGGTGAAGAGACGGTGAGGAAAAGTGGGGAGAAGCTTCCTGTGGGCGGCTGACAGTTGAGGGGGTCCGTCTTCGTGTGAGCGAGGGAGGGCTTGGCGTGGAAAGCTGGGTGTTTGGTCAGGTTTGTGTGCAGGGTAGCCAGCGTGAGCTATGGGGCGTCCAGTTTTCCCAGCACCATTTATCGTGGGGAGTGTCGTGCTCCTTGGTGTGTCCTTGGTCCCTGTGTCATAAATTCACCGACCCCGTCCGTGTGGGTTGAATTCTGGGCTCTCTGTCCTGTTCCTCTGGTCCCTGTGCCCGTTTTGAGCCAGTTCCGCACTGTTTTGGTGACTGTGGCTTCTCAGCAGAGTGTGACGTCAGGGAGGGAGATGCCCCCAGCCCGTTCTCTTTTTTCAGGGTTTCTTTGGCTATTTGGGGTCCTTTGTGGTTCCCCACAGCTATTAGGAGGATTTGCTCTATTTGGGGGGAAAATACCATGGAATTTTGGGAGGGATTGCATTCACTGTGTCCATTGCTTTGGGTAGAATGGATATTTTAACAATATTAATTGTTCCATTCCATGAGAACAGGATATCTTTCCATTTACTGGTGTGCTTTTCAATGTCTTCATCAATGTCTTAAAGTTTTCAGTGTGCAGGTCTTTCACCTCCTTGGTTGGCTTTATTCCCAGTGGGTATTTTGTTCTTTTTGATGCATTTGTAAATAGGGCTGCTTTCTTTCTCTTTCTGATGGTTCATTATTAGTGTTTAGAAATGCAGCTGATTTCTGTGTATTGATTTTGCAACTTTACTGAATTAATTTATTAGTTCTAATAGTTTTTTTGTGGAATGAAGTGGAAAATTGGAATTCAAAAATCCCACTGTTTCTACCATATCCAGGTCGTCCACAACACGGAGGACAGCGGCTCCTAATATAACCTTCCCACAGTGCCTCTAAATGACATGTGGACTTTGGGTGAACTGGATCTGGGTAAGGCTTGGCTTCTATATGGAAGTTTGATGTTTTCTCTGCTTTTCTGGCATGCTATTGACATACATGATGTTTTGAAAAGTAATTGACTTTCCAGTAATTTCAAACATACCACTTCACAGACATAAAAACAAGTCTTGTACCTTGATTAAATATACTCCTAAATATTGATGTTGACATTATTAAAAATGGAATTGTTTTCATAAATTCTTTTTCAGATTATTTTTTGCCAGCGTATGCATATAAGATAGATTTTCATGAATTGATACTTTGTTCTATAAGTTTGCTTAATTAGTTGATTAGCTCAAATAATTTCTTTGCTGATTATAGGTAGTTTTATATATAAGATGATGTGACCTATGTTCTGTGAAGAGACACAGTTTTAATTTTTCCATTCACCCACGGATGCCTTTTATTTCCTTCCTCAAGATTCTGGGTAGAACTTCCAGTACGCTATTGAGTAACGGTGACGAAGGCCAGCTTCCTGGCCTTGTTCCTGATTTCAGGAGTAAATCGTTCAGTCTTTAACATTGAGCATGGTGTTTGCTGTGGCTTTTTGTACTACTCTTTTCCATATTGAACAGATTTCCTTTTATTCCTGCTTTCTTGAGTGTTTACCATGAAATAACACTGGATTTTCATTGTAGATTTTTTGCATTAATTGACGTGATTATGGGTTTTTACTTCACACCATTTTTGTGGTTTAATACATTGCTTACTTTTAATATGTTGAGCAACCTGAAATTTCTGGTGTAGAGATACTTGCTTATGGCATTATCCATTTAAAGTTCTGTTGGTTTCATGTTGCTAGTATTTTGTGATCGATTTTTACATTCATATTTATCAGTTATACTGGGGTAGTTTTCTTTTTTTTTCTGTATTTTTAAAATCTTTTTTAAAATAGTGGTTTTATTTCATTTTATTTATTTATTTATTTTGGCCACATCCCATGGCTTGTGGGATCTTAGTTCCCCAGTCAGGGATCGAACCCGAGCCCTTGGCACTGAAAGCACAGAGTCCTAACCACTGGGCCACCAGAGAATTCCCCAGTTTTCTTTTCCAAGATGTATTTGTATAATCTGACTAGACTTGGCTTGGTGTAAGTGGTTTGGAGGGTTAGCATTAGGGCTGGGGCTGGTGTGAGGGTTGGGGCTGTGTATGGTTTATGGTTGCTGTTATGGTTTAAGTTTTATGGTTAATGAGTTATTTATGGGTATGGTTAATGAATATATTTTATGGTTTGGTTATGGTTATGGTTTTGCTTATTGGTTAAGGTTTATGGTTTTGGTCTCAGGGTGTTAGGGTTCTGTGTTAGAGTGGGTGTTAGGGTATGGGTGAGAGTTGGGGTACAGGTAGGATGCGGGTAGAGCATGGGTTAGGGTAAGGTACAGGGTTAGGGTACGGGTTAGGCTAAGGTTAGGTCAGGGCTTAGGGTCAGGATCAGAGTTCAGGGTTAGGGTCCATGTCAGGATTAGCGTCAAGGTTGAGCGAGGCCATTGTTTTCTGCTCCTCCAGTGCTGGATTCTGATTGATAGATGAATGAAATGTCTGCTCTGGTCACCCACTGTTTCAAATTGAGCTCAGCCTTAGTTAAGGGTTCTTAGGGCCTCAGAGGTCATGCAGGGTTTCCCACCACCCTCCCTCCTGGGAAGGGTGATGCAGGCCCCACTCTGTCTGGGCAGCCCCAGGTCCAGCATGGCCCTGACATGCAGGATACTAAGTAGACGTGATGTAAGACTCGGTGCATCAGTCTGCCAGCCCCCAGGTGCTGCCTTTTTAAAAAAACAAACAAATTAATTAATTAATTTATTTTTGGCTGTGTTGGGTCTTCATTGCTGCACGGAGGCTTTCTCTAGTTGCGGCGAGTGGGGGCTTCTCGTTGCAGTGGCTTCTCTTGTTGCAGAGCACAGGCTGTAAGCGCGTGGGCTTCAGCAGTTGTGGCTCGCGGGTTCTAGAGCGCAGGCTCAGTAGTTGTGGCGCACGGGCTTAGTTGCTCCACAGCATGTGGGATCTTCCCGGGCCAGGGCTCAAACCCGTGTCCCCTGCATTGGCAGGTGGATTCTTAACCACTGCGCCACCAGGGAAGTCTGGTGTTGCGTTCTTGAGGGCTGGTGGGGCTCTCTTGGGACTGGAGGCATCCTTTGTTCCATCTGCACGGGTGTCCAAGCAGGTCTCAGAGCAGCCCTTGGCCTCTGAGCGTCCAGGCAGGCACCCACGTTCCTCCAGCTCAGGTTAGCCTTGGCCCCTCAAGCCCCCGTGGCCAATTACTGAGCTGATTGTGTCTTTACTCTTTAAAATTAAATCACTCTCTCCAGGTGGGCGAGAAGTTTACTTGTGAACTTGGTGAGGGTTAGGGGTTAGGGGTTAAGGGTTAGGGGTTAGGGTCAGGGTTAGGGCTAGGGCTAGGGGTTAGGGTTAGGCTTAGGGTTGGGTTAGGGTTAGGGGTTAGGGTTAGGGTTTAGGTTTAGGGTTAGGGTTAGTGTTGGGTTAGGGTTAGGGTTAAGGTAGGGTTAGGGTTACTGTTGGGTTAGGGTTAGGGTTAAGGTAGGGTTAGGGTTAGGGTTTGGGTTAGGGTTAGGGTGTCCAGCCTTACGTCCCATTCAGCTGTGAGTGTAGATGTGGTCAGTCCAGTTGCATCACAGCCCCTGATCATATTTTGTAAGAATTCCTCTCTCTCTCACTGTCGTTTTTTTTTTTTTTATAATTAATTTTTATAATGGGGTGTAGCTGATTTGCAATGTTGTGTTTCTTGGTGCTGTACATCCACTTGAGTCACTTACAGAGAGACATCAATAAATTCTTTTCTAGTTTCTAGTAGTCAGATATATGTTTTTTCTGTGAATAGAGTGTGCTGAGTCCAGTTCCTTGAGCAATGAGTATGTCTTGGCGATTACATTATTGGTGTATGGAACGGTATCTGTGCCAATTACAACCTCCTGGTTTATGCATCACCGCACCACACTTTTCCGCTTAAGCAGCCATAAGTGTGTTTTGTAAATGTGTGATGGTGTTCTGTTTGTAATTCAGTTCATGTTTGGCGATCTTTAGATTCCCTTTATAAGTGATATCTCATGATAAGTTTCTTTTGCTGTCTAACTTATTTCACTCTCAGTGACCGTACATAAGTCCCCCTGAGTTGCTGCAACTGGCCTCATTTCATGGATTTCTGGGCTGAGTAATACTCCGTTGTGCTTAAGTACCAAGTTTTCTTTCACCATTGTTTCCTTCCAAGGACTTTTAAGTTGTACCCAAGTCGAGGCTGTTGTAAAGATAGCAGCAGTAAACGGGGCGCCTGCGTCCTGTGGATTTTTGGTTTTTCCAAGATATAGACCCATGAGTGGAAGCACCCTATGCTTTGTAGCTCTGTGGCTTAGATGTTTTAGGAAACACAGTACACTTCTCCAGGGTGGCCGTTGGCAATTTACATTCCCCCCTTCAGCGTAACAAGGCTCCCTTTTCTCCTCTCCCTGTCCTGCATATCTGGTTTTTACCCTTTGTGAGGATGGTCCTTTTTTCTGATTCGGAGCGATACCTGTTTGTAGTGTTGATTTGCATTGCCCGCTTCTTTAGTGGGACAAAAAGGGCGTATGCGTTTTTGCTGAATATATTCTGGAAGTTAAATTTGAGAGACACCTTTTTTTGTTTTTTTTAATTCATTAATTAATTCATTTTATTTTTGACTGTGTTGGGTCTTCGTTTCTGTGCGAAGGCTGTCTCTAGTTGTGGCAAGCGGGGGCCACTCTTCATCGCGGTGCGCAGGCCTCTCACTTCTGCGGCCTCTCTTGTTGCGGAGCACAGGCTCCAGACGCGCAGGCTCAGTAGTTGTGGCTCCCGGGCCTAGTTGCTCCGCGGCATGTGGGATCTTCCCGGACCAGGGCTCGAACCCGTGTCCCCTGCATTAGCAGGCAGATTCTCAACCACTGCACCACCAGGGAAGCCCCTTGAATAGTTTTGTATTTAAAATTTGTCTGTGGGGACTCCCCTGGTGACGCAGTGGTTAAGACTCCGCCTGCCAGTGCAGGGGACACGGGCTCGAGCCCTGGTCCGGGGAGATCCCACATGCCGCAGAGCAACTAAGCCTGCGCGGCACAACTACTGAAGCCTGCACGCCTAGAGCCCGTGCTCCCCAACAAGAGAAGCCACCGCAATGAGAAGCCCGTGCACCGCAACGAAGAGTAGCCCCGCTCGACGCAACTAGAGAAAGCCCACGTGCAGCAGCGAAGACCCAACGCAGCCAAAAATAAATTATAAACTAAAATAAAATTTGCCTCTGAATAACTTTGAGTGAATTTGGTATAAGTTGTAAAGTTTGCATCTACATTCACTTCATTGCAAACGGTTTCCAACTGATTGTTCCTTAACTAATTTTAGAAAACTTTTGGGATAGAGACTCCATTTTAGTTTGAGTTTCCAGTTTAATGGATTCAGCAGTCCTGTCTGTAGGGTGAGCTGCCTCCAGTGACCTGTGAGGGAGGCGCGGCCTGCACTTCCTGCACTGACCACAGGGTGGCGCCGAGTTCGCCTCTCTGACCCACAGCGCATGCTCCTTCCCTGCGAACTCGATTCGGAGCACAGCTGAGAGGAGTTGAGCCTCCTCAGGCGCGGGGGCGGGGGCCTTCGGGTAGGACGCCCGGCTCAGCGTCTCTGCTGAGAGGAGCTCGGTCTCCGTCCCCTTAGGCCTCGCTGGGGTTTTGGCTTCGGGACCAAGTGGAGCTGCGTCCACGCTGCCTAGGGAACTAGGTTTCCTGAGGACCCAGGTGATGCCTGAGGAAAAGGTGAAGAGACGGTGAGGAAAAGTGGGGAGAAGCTTCCTGTGGGCGGCTGACAGTTGAGGGGGTCCGTCTTCGTGTGAGCGAGGGAGGGCTTGGCGTGGAAAGCTGGGTGTTTGGTCAGGTTTGTGTGCAGGGTAGCCAGCGTGAGCTATGGGGCGTCCAGTTTTCCCAGCACCATTTATCGTGGGGAGTGTCGTGCTCCTTGGTGTGTCCTTGGTCCCTGTGTCATAAATTCACCGACCCCGTCCGTGTGGGTTGAATTCTGGGCTCTCTGTCCTGTTCCTCTGGTCCCTGTGCCCGTTTTGAGCCAGTTCCGCACTGTTTTGGTGACTGTGGCTTCTCAGCAGAGTGTGACGTCAGGGAGGGAGATGCCCCCAGCCCGTTCTCTTTTTTCAGGGTTTCTTTGGCTATTTGGGGTCCTTTGTGGTTCCCCACAGCTATTAGGAGGATTTGCTCTATTTGGGGGGAAAATACCATGGAATTTTGGGAGGGATTGCATTCACTGTGTCCATTGCTTTGGGTAGAATGGATATTTTAACAATATTAATTGTTCCATTCCATGAGAACAGGATATCTTTCCATTTACTGGCGTGCTTTTCAATGTCTTCATCAATGTCTTAAAGTTTTCAGTGTGCAGGTCTTTCACCTCCTTGGTTGGCTTTATTCCCAGTGGGTATTTTGTTCTTTTTGATGCATTTGTAAATAGGGCTGCTTTCTTTCTCTTTCTGATGGTTCATTATTAGTGTTTAGAAATGCAGCTGATTTCTGTGTATTGATTTTGCAACTTTACTGAATTAATTTATTAGTTCTAATAGTTTTTTTGTGGAATGAAGTGGAAAATTGGAATTCAAAAATCCCACTGTTTCTACCATATCCAGGTCGTCCACAACACGGAGGACAGCGGCTCCTAATATAACCTTCCCACAGTGCCTCTAAATGACATGTGGACTTTGGGTGAACTGGATCTGGGTAAGGCTTGGCTTCTATATGGAAGTTTGATGTTTTCTCTGCTTTTCTGGCATGCTATTGACATACATGATGTTTTGAAAAGTAATTGACTTTCCAGTAATTTCAAACATACCACTTCACAGACATAAAAACAAGTCTTGTACCTTGATTAAATATACTCCTAAATATTGATGTTGACATTATTAAAAATGGAATTGTTTTCATAAATTCTTTTTCAGATTATTTTTTGCCAGCGTATGCATATAAGATAGATTTTCATGAATTGATACTTTGTTCTATAACTTTGCTTAATTAGTTGATTAGCTCAAATAATTTCTTTGCTGATTATAGGTAGTTTTATATATAAGATGATGTGACCTATGTTCTGTGAAGAGACACAGTTTTAATTTTTCCATTCACCCACGGATGCCTTTTATTTCCTTCCTCAAGATTCTGGGTAGAACTTCCAGTACGCTATTGAGTAACGGTGACGAAGGCCAGCTTCCTGGCCTTGTTCCTGATTTCAGGAGTAAATCGTTCAGTCTTTAACATTGAGCATGGTGTTTGCTGTGGCTTTTTGTACTACTCTTTTCCATATTGAACAGATTTCCTTTTATTCCTGCTTTCTTGAGTGTTTACCATGAAATAACACTGGATTTTCATTGTAGATTTTTTGCATTAATTGACGTGATTATGGGTTTTTACTTCACACCATTTTTGTGGTTTAATACATTGCTTACTTTTAATATGTTGAGCAACCTGAAATTTCTGGTGTAGAGATACTTGCTTATGGCATTATCCATTTAAAGTTCTGTTGGTTTCATGTTGCTATTATTTTGTGATCGATTTTTACATTCATATTTATAAGTTATACTGGGGTAGTTTTCTTTTTTTTTTCTGTATTTTTAAAATCTTTTTTAAAATAGTGGTTTTATTTCATTTTATTTATTTATTTATTTTGGCCACATCCCATGGCTTGTGGGATCTTAGTTCCCCAGTCAGGGATCGAACCCGAGCCTTTGGCACTGAAAGCACAGAGTCCTAACCACTGGGCCACCAGAGAATTCCCCAGTTTTCTTTTCCAAGATGTATTTGTGTAATCTGACTAGACTTGGCTTGGTGTAAGTGGTTTGGAGGGTTAGCATTAGGGCTGGGGCTGGTGTGAGGGTTGGGGCTGTGTATGGTTTATGGTTGCTGTTATGGTTTAAGTTTTATGGTTAATGAGTTATTTATGGGTATGGTTAATGAATATATTTTATGGTTTGGTTATGGTTATGGTTTTGCTTATTGGTTAAGGTTTATGGTTTTGGTCTCAGGGTGTTAGGGTTCTGTGTTAGAGTGGGTGTTAGGGTATGGGTGAGAGTTGGGGTACAGGTAGGATGCGGGTAGAGCATGGGTTAGGGTAAGGTACAGGGTTAGGGTACGGGTTAGGCTAAGGTTAGGTCAGGGCTTAGGGTCAGGATCAGAGTTCAGGGTTAGGGTCCATGTCAGGATTAGCGTCAAGGTTGAGCGAGGCCATTGTTTTCTGCTCCTCCAGTGCTGGATTCTGATTGATAGATGAATGAAATGTCTGCTCTGGTCACCCACTGTTTCAAATTGAGCTCAGCCTTAGTTAAGGGTTCTTAGGGCCTCAGAGGTCATGCAGGGTTTCCCACCACCCTCCCTCCTGGGAAGGGTGATGCAGGCCCCACTCTGTCTGGGCAGCCCCAGGTCCAGCATGGCCCTGACATGCAGGATACTAAGTAGACGTGATGTAAGACTCGGTGCATCAGTCTGCCAGCCCCCAGGTGCTGCCTTTTTAAAAAAACAAAAAAATTAATTAATTAATTTATTTTTGGCTGTGTTGGGTCTTCATTGCTGCACGGAGGCTTTCTCTAGTTGCGGCGAGTGGGGGCTTCTCGTTGCAGTGGCTTCTCTTGTTGCAGAGCACAGGCTGTAAGCGCGTGGGCTTCAGCAGTTGTGGCTCGCGGGTTCTAGAGCGCAGGCTCAGTAGTTGTGGCGCACGGGCTTAGTTGCTCCACAGCATGTGGGATCTTCCCGGGCCAGGGCTCAAACCCGTGTCCCCTGCATTGGCAGGTGGATTCTTAACCACTGCGCCACCAGGGAAGTCTGGTGTTGCGTTCTTGAGGGCTGGTGGGGCCCTCTTGGGACTGGAGGCATCCTTTGTTCCATCTGCACGGGTGTCCAAGCAGGTCTCAGAGCAGCCCTTGGCCTCTGAGCGTCCAGGCAGGCACCCACGTTCCTCCAGCTCAGGTTAGCCTTGGCCCCTCAAGCCCCCATGGCCAATTACTGAGCTGATTGTGTCTTTACTCTTTAAAATTAAATCACTCTCTCCAGGTGGGCGAGAAGTTTACTTGTGAACTTGGTTAGGGTTAGGGGTTAGGGGTTAAGGGTTAGGGGTTAGGGTCAGGGTTAGGGCTAGGGCTAGGGGTTAGGGTTAGGCTTAGGGTTGGGTTAGGGTTAGGGGTTAGGGTTAGGGTTTAGGTTTAGGGTTAGGGTTAGTGTTGGGTTAGGGTTAGGGTTAAGGTAGGGTTAGGGTTACTGTTGGGTTAGGGTTAGGGTTAAGGTAGGGTTAGGGTTAGGGTTTGGGTTAGGGTTAGGGTGTCCAGCCTTACGTCCCATTCAGCTGTGAGTGTAGATGTGGTCAGTCCAGTTGCATCACAGCCCCTGATCATATTTTGTAAGAATTCCTCTCTCTCTCACTGTCGTTTTTTTTTTTTTTATAATTAATTTTTATAATGCGGTGTAGCTGATTTGCAGTGTTGTGTTTCTTGGCGCTGTACATCCACTTGAGTCACTTACAGAGAGACATCAATAAATTCTTTTCTAGTTTCTAGTAGTCAGATATATGTTTTTTCTGTGAATAGAGTGTGCTGAGTCCAGTTCCTTGAGCAATGAGTATGTCTTGGCGATTACATTATTGGTGTATGGAACGGTATCTGTGCCAATTACAACCTCCTGGTTTATGCATCACCGCACCACACTTTTCCGCTTAAGCAGCCATAAGTGTGTTTTGTAAACGTGTGATGGTGTTCTGTTTGTAATTCAGTTCATGTTTGGCGATCTTTAGATTCCCTTTATAAGTGATATCTCATGATAAGTTTCTTTTGCTGTCTAACTTATTTCACTCTCAGTGACCGTGCATAAGTCCCCCTGAGTTGCTGCAACTGGCCTCATTTCATGGATTTCTGGGCTGAGTAATATTCTGTTGTGCTTAAGTACCAAGTTTTCTTTCACCATTGTTTCCTTCCAAGGACTTTTAAGTTGTACCCAAGTCGAGGCTGTTGTAAAGATAGCAGCAGTAAACGGGGCGCCTGCATCCTGTGGATTTTTGGTTTTTCCAAGATATAGGCCCATGAGTGGAAGCACCCTATGCTTTGTAGCTCTGTGGTTTAGATGTTTTAGGAAACACAGTACACTTCTCCAGGGTGGCCGTTGGCAATTTACATTCCCCCCTTCAGCGTAACAAGGCTCCCTTTTCTCCTCTCCCTGTCCTGCATATCTGGTTTTTACCCTTTGTGAGGATGGTCCTTTTTTCTGATTCGGAACGATACCTCTTTGTAGTGTTGATTTGCATTGCCCGCTTCTTTAGTGGGTCAAAAAGGGCATATGCGTTTTTCCTGAATATATTCTGGAAGTTAAATTTGAGAGACACCTTTTTTTGTTTTTTTTTAATTGATTAATTAATTCATTTTATTTTTGGCTGTGTTGGGTCTTCGTTTCTGTGCGAAGGCTGTCTCTAGTTGTGGCAAGTGGGGGCCACTCTTCATCGCGGTGCGCAGGCCTCTCACTTCTGCGGCCTCTCTTGTTGCGGAGCACAGGCTCCAGACGTGCAGGCTCAGTAGTTGTGGCTCCCGGGCCTAGTTGCTCCGCGGCATGTGGGATCTTCCCGGACCAGGGCTCGAACCCGTGTCCCCTGCATTAGCAGGCAGATTCTCAACCACTGCACCACCAGGGAAGCCCCTTGAATAGTTTTGTATTTAAAATTTGTCTGTGGGGACTCCCCTGGTGACGCAGTGGTTAAGAGTCCGCCTGCCAGTGCAGGGGACACAGGCTCGAGCCCTGGTCCGGGGAGATCTCACATGCCGCAGAGCAACTAAGCCTGCGCGGCACAACTACTGAAGCCTGCGCGCCTAGAGCCCGTGCTCCCCAACAAGAGAAGCCACCGCAATGAGAAGCCCGTGCACCGCAACGAAGAGTAGCCCCGCTCGACGCAACTAGAGAAAGCCCACATGCAGCAACGAAGACCCAACGCAGCCAAAAATAAATTATAAACTAAAATAAAATTTGCCTCTGAATAACTTTGAGTGAATTTGGTATAAGTTGTAAAGTTTGCATCTACATTCACTTCATTGCAAATGGTTTCCAACTGATTGTTCCTTAACTAATTTTAGAAAACTTTTGGGATAGAGACTCCATTTTAGTTTGAATTTCCAGTTTAATGGATTCAGCAGTCCTGTCTGTAGGGTGCGCTGCCTCCAGTGACCTGTGAGGGAGGCGCGGCCTGCACTTCCTGCACTGACCACAGGGTGGCGCCGAGTTCGCCTCTGACCCACAGCGCATGCTCCTTCCCTGCGAACTCGATTCGGAGCACAGCTGAGAGGAGTTGAGCCTCCTCAGGCGCGGGGGCGGGGGCCTTCGGGTAGGACGCCCGGCTCAGCGTCTCTGCTGAGAGGAGCTCGGTCTCCATCTCCTTAGGGCTTGCTGGGGTTTCGGCTTCGGGACCAAGTGGAGCTGCGTCCACGCTGCCTAGGGAACTAGGTTTCCTGAGGACCCAGGTGATGCCTGAGGAAAAGGTGAAGAGACGGTGAGGAAAAGTGGGGAGAAGCTTCCTGTGGGCGGCTGACAGTTGAGGGGGTCCGTCTTCGTGTGAGCGAGGGAGGGCTTGGCGTGGAAAGCTGGGTGTTTGGTCAGGTTTGTGTGCAGGGTAGCCAGCGTGAGCTATGGGGCGTCCAGTTTTCCCAGCACCATTTATCGTGGGGAGTGTCGTGCTCCTTGGTGTGTCCTTGGTCCCTGTGTCATAAATTCACCAACCCCGTCCGTGTGGGTTGAATTCTGGGCTCTCTGTCCTGTTCCTCTGGTCCCTGTGCCCGTTTTGAGCCAGTTCCGCACTGTTTTGGTGACTGTGGCTTCTCAGCAGAGTGTGACGTCAGGGAGGGAGATGCCCCCAGCCCGTTCTCTTTTTTCAGGGTTTCTTTGGCTATTTGGGGTCCTTTGTGGTTCCCCACAGCTATTAGGAGGATTTGCTCTATTTGGGGGGAAAATACCATGGAATTTTGGGAGGGATTGCATTCACTGTGTCCATTGCTTTGGGTAGAATGGATATTTTAACAATATTAATTGTTCCATTCCATGAGAACAGGATATCTTTCCATTTACTGGCGTGCTTTTCAATGTCTTCATCAATGTCTTAAAGTTTTCAGTGTGCAGGTCTTTCACCTCCTTGGTTGGCTTTATTCCCAGTGGGTATTTTGTTCTTTTTGATGCATTTGTAAATAGGGCTGCTTTCTTTCTCTTTCTGATGGTTCATTATTAGTGTTTAGAAATGCAGCTGATTTCTGTGTATTGATTTTGCAACTTTACTGAATTAATTTATTAGTTCTAATAGTTTTTTTGTGGAATGAAGTGGAAAATTGGAATTCAAAAATCCCACTGTTTCTACCATATCCAGGTCGTCCACAACACGGAGGACAGCGGCTCCTAATATAACCTTCCCACAGTGCCTCTAAATGACATGTGGACTTTGGGTGAACTGGATCTGGGTAAGGCTTGGCTTCTATATGGAAGTTTGATGTTTTCTCTGCTTTTCTGGCATGCTATTGACATACATGATGTTTTGAAAAGTAATTGACTTTCCAGTAATTTCAAACATACCACTTCACAGACATAAAAACAAGTCTTGTACCTTGATTAAATATACTCCTAAATATTGATGTTGACATTATTAAAAATGGAATTGTTTTCATAAATTCTTTTTCAGATTATTTTTTGCCAGCGTATGCATATAAGATAGATTTTCATGAATTGATACTTTGTTCTATAACTTTGCTTAATTAGTTGATTAGCTCAAATAATTTCTTTGCTGATTATAGGTAGTTTTATATATAAGATGATGTGACCTATGTTCTGTGAAGAGACACAGTTTTAATTTTTCCATTCACCCACGGATGCCTTTTATTTCCTTCCTCAAGATTCTGGGTAGAACTTCCAGTACGCTATTGAGTAACGGTGACGAAGGCCAGCTTCCTGGCCTTGTTCCTGATTTCAGGAGTAAATCGTTCAGTCTTTAACATTGAGCATGGTGTTTGCTGTGGCTTTTTGTACTACTCTTTTCCATATTGAACAGATTTCCTTTTATTCCTGCTTTCTTGAGTGTTTACCATGAAATAACACTGGATTTTCATTGTAGATTTTTTGCATTAATTGACGTGATTATGGGTTTTTACTTCACACCATTTTTGTGGTTTAATACATTGCTTACTTTTAATATGTTGAGCAACCTGAAATTTCTGGTGTAGAGATACTTGCTTATGGCATTATCCATTTAAAGTTCTGTTGGTTTCATGTTGCTAGTATTTTGTGATCGATTTTTACATTCATATTTATCAGTTATACTGGGGTAGTTTTCTTTTTTTTTCTGTATTTTTAAAATCTTTTTTAAAATAGTGGTTTTATTTCATTTTATTTATTTATTTATTTTGGCCACATCCCATGGCTTGTGGGATCTTAGTTCCCCAGTCAGGGATCGAACCCGAGCCCTTGGCACTGAAAGCACAGAGTCCTAACCACTGGGCCACCAGAGAATTCCCCAGTTTTCTTTTCCAAGATGTATTTGTATAATCTGACTAGACTTGGCTTGGTGTAAGTGGTTTGGAGGGTTAGCATTAGGGCTGGGGCTGGTGTGAGGGTTGGGGCTGTGTATGGTTTATGGTTGCTGTTATGGTTTAAGTTTTATGGTTAATGAGTTATTTATGGGTATGGTTAATGAATATATTTTATGGTTTGGTTATGGTTATGGTTTTGCTTATTGGTTAAGGTTTATGGTTTTGGTCTCAGGGTGTTAGGGTTCTGTGTTAGAGTGGGTGTTAGGGTATGGGTGAGAGTTGGGGTACAGGTAGGATGCGGGTAGAGCATGGGTTAGGGTAAGGTACAGGGTTAGGGTACGGGTTAGGCTAAGGTTAGGTCAGGGCTTAGGGTCAGGATCAGAGTTCAGGGTTAGGGTCCATGTCAGGATTAGCGTCAAGGTTGAGCGAGGCCATTGTTTTCTGCTCCTCCAGTGCTGGATTCTGATTGATAGATGAATGAAATGTCTGCTCTGGTCACCCACTGTTTCAAATTGAGCTCAGCCTTAGTTAAGGGTTCTTAGGGCCTCAGAGGTCATGCAGGGTTTCCCACCACCCTCCCTCCTGGGAAGGGTGATGCAGGCCCCACTCTGTCTGGGCAGCCCCAGGTCCAGCATGGCCCTGACATGCAGGATACTAAGTAGACGTGATGTAAGACTCGGTGCATCAGTCTGCCAGCCCCCAGGTGCTGCCTTTTTAAAAAAACAAAAAAATTAATTAATTAATTTATTTTTGGCTGTGTTGGGTCTTCATTGCTGCACGGAGGCTTTCTCTAGTTGCGGCGAGTGGGGGCTTCTCGTTGCAGTGGCTTCTCTTGTTGCAGAGCACAGGCTGTAAGCGCGTGGGCTTCAGCAGTTGTGGCTCGCGGGTTCTAGAGCGCAGGCTCAGTAGTTGTGGCGCACGGGCTTAGTTGCTCCACAGCATGTGGGATCTTCCCGGGCCAGGGCTCAAACCCGTGTCCCCTGCATTGGCAGGTGGATTCTTAACCACTGCGCCACCAGGGAAGTCTGGTGTTGCGTTCTTGAGGGCTGGTGGGGCTCTCTTGGGACTGGAGGCATCCTTTGTTCCATCTGCACGGGTGTCCAAGCAGGTCTCAGAGCAGCCCTTGGCCTCTGAGCGTCCAGGCAGGCACCCACGTTCCTCCAGCTCAGGTTAGCCTTGGCCCCTCAAGCCCCCGTGGCCAATTACTGAGCTGATTGTGTCTTTACTCTTTAAAATTAAATCACTCTCTCCAGGTGGGCGAGAAGTTTACTTGTGAACTTGGTGAGGGTTAGGGGTTAGGGGTTAAGGGTTAGGGGTTAGGGTCAGGGTTAGGGCTAGGGCTAGGGGTTAGGGTTAGGCTTAGGGTTGGGTTAGGGTTAGGGGTTAGGGTTAGGGTTTAGGTTTAGGGTTAGGGTTAGTGTTGGGTTAGGGTTAGGGTTAAGGTAGGGTTAGGGTTACTGTTGGGTTAGGGTTAGGGTTAAGGTAGGGTTAGGGTTAGGGTTTGGGTTAGGGTTAGGGTGTCCAGCCTTACGTCCCATTCAGCTGTGAGTGTAGATGTGGTCAGTCCAGTTGCATCACAGCCCCTGATCATATTTTGTAAGAATTCCTCTCTCTCTCACTGTCGTTTTTTTTTTTTTTTATAATTAATTTTTATAATGGGGTGTAGCTGATTTGCAATGTTGTGTTTCTTGGTGCTGTACATCCACTTGAGTCACTTACAGAGAGACATCAATAAATTCTTTTCTAGTTTCTAGTAGTCAGATATATGTTTTTTCTGTGAATAGAGTGTGCTGAGTCCAGTTCCTTGAGCAATGAGTATGTCTTGGCGATTACATTATTGGTGTATGGAACGGTATCTGTGCCAATTACAACCTCCTGGTTTATGCATCACCGCACCACACTTTTCCGCTTAAGCAGCCATAAGTGTGTTTTGTAAATGTGTGATGGTGTTCTGTTTGTAATTCAGTTCATGTTTGGCGATCTTTAGATTCCCTTTATAAGTGATATCTCATGATAAGTTTCTTTTGCTGTCTAACTTATTTCACTCTCAGTGACCGTACATAAGTCCCCCTGAGTTGCTGCAACTGGCCTCATTTCATGGATTTCTGGGCTGAGTAATACTCCGTTGTGCTTAAGTACCAAGTTTTCTTTCACCATTGTTTCCTTCCAAGGACTTTTAAGTTGTACCCAAGTCGAGGCTGTTGTAAAGATAGCAGCAGTAAACGGGGCGCCTGCGTCCTGTGGATTTTTGGTTTTTCCAAGATACAGACCCATGAGTGGAAGCACCCTATGCTTTGTAGCTCTGTGGCTTAGATGTTTTAGGAAACACAGTACACTTCTCCAGGGTGGCCGTTGGCAATTTACATTCCCCCCTTCAGCGTAACAAGGCTCCCTTTTCTCCTCTCCCTGTCCTGCATATCTGGTTTTTACCCTTTGTGAGGATGGTCCTTTTTTCTGATTCGGAGCGATACCTGTTTGTAGTGTTGATTTGCATTGCCCGCTTCTTTAGTGGGACAAAAAGGGCGTATGCGTTTTTGCTGAATATATTCTGGAAGTTAAATTTGAGAGACACCTTTTTTTGTTTTTTTTAATTCATTAATTAATTCATTTTATTTTTGACTGTGTTGGGTCTTCGTTTCTATGCGAAGGCTGTCTCTAGTTGTGGCAAGCGGGGGCCACTCTTCATCGCGGTGCGCAGGCCTCTCACTTCTGCGGCCTCTCTTGTTGCGGAGCACAGGCTCCAGACGCGCAGGCTCAGTAGTTGTGGCTCCCGGGCCTAGTTGCTCCGCGGCATGTGGGATCTTCCCGGACCAGGGCTCGAACCCGTGTCCCCTGCATTAGCAGGCAGATTCTCAACCACTGCACCACCAGGGAAGCCCCTTGAATAGTTTTGTATTTAAAATTTGTCTGTGGGGACTCCCCTGGTGATGCAGTGGTTAAGACTCCGCCTGCCAGTGCAGGGGACACGGGCTCGAGCCCTGGTCCGGGGAGATCCCACATGCCGCAGAGCAACTAAGCCTGCGCGGCACAACTACTGAAGCCTGCACGCCTAGAGCCCGTGCTCCCCAACAAGAGAAGCCACCGCAATGAGAAGCCCGTGCACCGCAACGAAGAGTAGCCCCGCTCGACGCAACTAGAGAAAGCCCACGTGCAGCAGCGAAGACCCAACGCAGCCAAAAATAAATTATAAACTAAAATAAAATTTGCCTCTGAATAACTTTGAGTGAATTTGGTATAAGTTGTAAAGTTTGCATCTACATTCACTTCATTGCAAACGGTTTCCAACTGATTGTTCCTTAACTAATTTTAGAAAACTTTTGGGATAGAGACTCCATTTTAGTTTGAGTTTCCAGTTTAATGGATTCAGCAGTCCTGTCTGTAGGGTGAGCTGCCTCCAGTGACCTGTGAGGGAGGCGCGGCCTGCACTTCCTGCACTGACCACAGGGTGGCGCCGAGTTCGCCTCTCTGACCCACAGCGCATGCTCCTTCCCTGCGAACTCGATTCGGAGCACAGCTGAGAGGAGTTGAGCCTCCTCAGGCGCGGGGGCGGGGGCCTTCGGGTAGGACGCCCGGCTCAGCGTCTCTGCTGAGAGGAGCTCGGTCTCCGTCCCCTTAGGCCTCGCTGGGGTTTTGGCTTCGGGACCAAGTGGAGCTGCGTCCACGCTGCCTAGGGAACTAGGTTTCCTGAGGACCCAGGTGATGCCTGAGGAAAAGGTGAAGAGACGGTGAGGAAAAGTGGGGAGAAGCTTCCTGTGGGCGGCTGACAGTTGAGGGGGTCCGTCTTCGTGTGAGCGAGGGAGGGCTTGGCGTGGAAAGCTGGGTGTTTGGTCAGGTTTGTGTGCAGGGTAGCCAGCGTGAGCTATGGGGCGTCCAGTTTTCCCAGCACCATTTATCGTGGGGAGTGTCGTGCTCCTTGGTGTGTCCTTGGTCCCTGTGTCATAAATTCACCGACCCCGTCCGTGTGGGTTGAATTCTGGGCTCTCTGTCCTGTTCCTCTGGTCCCTGTGCCCGTTTTGAGCCAGTTCCGCACTGTTTTGGTGACTGTGGCTTCTCAGCAGAGTGTGACGTCAGGGAGGGAGATGCCCCCAGCCCGTTCTCTTTTTTCAGGGTTTCTTTGGCTATTTGGGGTCCTTTGTGGTTCCCCACAGCTATTAGGAGGATTTGCTCTATTTGGGGGGAAAATACCATGGAATTTTGGGAGGGATTGCATTCACTGTGTCCATTGCTTTGGGTAGAATGGATATTTTAACAATATTAATTGTTCCATTCCATGAGAACAGGATATCTTTCCATTTACTGGCGTGCTTTTCAATGTCTTCATCAATGTCTTAAAGTTTTCAGTGTGCAGGTCTTTCACCTCCTTGGTTGGCTTTATTCCCAGTGGGTATTTTGTTCTTTTTGATGCATTTGTAAATAGGGCTGCTTTCTTTCTCTTTCTGATGGTTCATTATTAGTGTTTAGAAATGCAGCTGATTTCTGTGTATTGATTTTGCAACTTTACTGAATTAATTTATTAGTTCTAATAGTTTTTTTGTGGAATGAAGTGGAAAATTGGAATTCAAAAATCCCACTGTTTCTACCATATCCAGGTCGTCCACAACACGGAGGACAGCGGCTCCTAATATAACCTTCCCACAGTGCCTCTAAATGACATGTGGACTTTGGGTGAACTGGATCTGGGTAAGGCTTGGCTTCTATATGGAAGTTTGATGTTTTCTCTGCTTTTCTGGCATGCTATTGACATACATGATGTTTTGAAAAGTAATTGACTTTCCAGTAATTTCAAACATACCACTTCACAGACATAAAAACAAGTCTTGTACCTTGATTAAATATACTCCTAAATATTGATGTTGACATTATTAAAAATGGAATTGTTTTCATAAATTCTTTTTCAGATTATTTTTTGCCAGCGTATGCATATAAGATAGATTTTCATGAATTGATACTTTGTTCTATAACTTTGCTTAATTAGTTGATTAGCTCAAATAATTTCTTTGCTGATTATAGGTAGTTTTATATATAAGATGATGTGACCTATGTTCTGTGAAGAGACACAGTTTTAATTTTTCCATTCACCCACGGATGCCTTTTATTTCCTTCCTCAAGATTCTGGGTAGAACTTCCAGTACGCTATTGAGTAACGGTGACGAAGGCCAGCTTCCTGGCCTTGTTCCTGATTTCAGGAGTAAATCGTTCAGTCTTTAACATTGAGCATGGTGTTTGCTGTGGCTTTTTGTACTACTCTTTTCCATATTGAACAGATTTCCTTTTATTCCTGCTTTCTTGAGTGTTTACCATGAAATAACACTGGATTTTCATTGTAGATTTTTTGCATTAATTGACGTGATTATGGGTTTTTACTTCACACCATTTTTGTGGTTTAATACATTGCTTACTTTTAATATGTTGAGCAACCTGAAATTTCTGGTGTAGAGATACTTGCTTATGGCATTATCCATTTAAAGTTCTGTTGGTTTCATGTTGCTAGTATTTTGTGATCGATTTTTACATTCATATTTATCAGTTATACTGGGGTAGTTTTCTTTTTTTTTCTGTATTTTTAAAATCTTTTTTAAAATAGTGGTTTTATTTCATTTTATTTATTTATTTATTTTGGCCACATCCCATGGCTTGTGGGATCTTAGTTCCCCAGTCAGGGATCGAACCCGAGCCCTTGGCACTGAAAGCACAGAGTCCTAACCACTGGGCCACCAGAGAATTCCCCAGTTTTCTTTTCCAAGATGTATTTGTGTAATCTGACTAGACTTGGCTTGGTGTAAGTGGTTTGGAGGGTTAGCATTAGGGCTGGGGCTGGTGTGAGGGTTGGGGCTGTGTATGGTTTATGGTTGCTGTTATGGTTTAAGTTTTATGGTTAATGAGTTATTTATGGGTATGGTTAATGAATATATTTTATGGTTTGGTTATGGTTATGGTTTTGCTTATTGGTTAAGGTTTATGGTTTTGGTCTCAGGGTGTTAGGGTTCTGTGTTAGAGTGGGTGTTAGGGTATGGGTGAGAGTTGGGGTACAGGTAGGATGCGGGTAGAGCATGGGTTAGGGTAAGGTACAGGGTTAGGGTACGGGTTAGGCTAAGGTTAGGTCAGGGCTTAGGGTCAGGATCAGAGTTCAGGGTTAGGGTCCATGTCAGGATTAGCGTCAAGGTTGAGCGAGGCCATTGTTTTCTGCTCCTCCAGTGCTGGATTCTGATTGATAGATGAATGAAATGTCTGCTCTGGTCACCCACTGTTTCAAATTGAGCTCAGCCTTAGTTAAGGGTTCTTAGGGCCTCAGAGGTCATGCAGGGTTTCCCACCACCCTCCCTCCTGGGAAGGGTGATGCAGGCCCCACTCTGTCTGGGCAGCCCCAGGTCCAGCATGGCCCTGACATGCAGGATACTAAGTAGACGTGATGTAAGACTCGGTGCATCAGTCTGCCAGCCCCCAGGTGCTGCCTTTTTAAAAAAACAAAAAAATTAATTAATTAATTTATTTTTGGCTGTGTTGGGTCTTCATTGCTGCACGGAGGCTTTCTCTAGTTGCGGCGAGTGGGGGCTTCTCGTTGCAGTGGCTTCTCTTGTTGCAGAGCACAGGCTGTAAGCGCGTGGGCTTCAGCAGTTGTGGCTCGCGGGTTCTAGAGCGCAGGCTCAGTAGTTGTGGCGCACGGGCTTAGTTGCTCCACAGCATGTGGGATCTTCCCGGGCCAGGGCTCAAACCCGTGTCCCCTGCATTGGCAGGTGGATTCTTAACCACTGCGCCACCAGGGAAGTCTGGTGTTGCGTTCTTGAGGGCTGGTGGGGCTCTCTTGGGACTGGAGGCATCCTTTGTTCCATCTGCACGGGTGTCCAAGCAGGTCTCAGAGCAGCCCTTGGCCTCTGAGCGTCCAGGCAGGCACCCACGTTCCTCCAGCTCAGGTTAGCCTTGGCCCCTCAAGCCCCCGTGGCCAATTACTGAGCTGATTGTGTCTTTACTCTTTAAAATTAAATCACTCTCTCCAGGTGGGCGAGAAGTTTACTTGTGAACTTGGTGAGGGTTAGGGGTTAGGGGTTAAGGGTTAGGGGTTAGGGTCAGGGTTAGGGCTAGGGCTAGGGGTTAGGGTTAGGCTTAGGGTTGGGTTAGGGTTAGGGGTTAGGGTTAGGGTTTAGGTTTAGGGTTAGGGTTAGTGTTGGGTTAGGGTTAGGGTTAAGGTAGGGTTAGGGTTACTGTTGGGTTAGGGTTAGGGTTAAGGTAGGGTTAGGGTTAGGGTTTGGGTTAGGGTTAGGGTGTCCAGCCTTACGTCCCATTCAGCTGTGAGTGTAGATGTGGTCAGTCCAGTTGCATCACAGCCCCTGATCATATTTTGTAAGAATTCCTCTCTCTCTCACTGTCGTTTTTTTTTTTTTTTATAATTAATTTTTATAATGGGGTGTAGCTGATTTGCAATGTTGTGTTTCTTGGTGCTGTACATCCACTTGAGTCACTTACAGAGAGACATCAATAAATTCTTTTCTAGTTTCTAGTAGTCAGATATATGTTTTTTCTGTGAATAGAGTGTGCTGAGTCCAGTTCCTTGAGCAATGAGTATGTCTTGGCGATTACATTATTGGTGTATGGAACGGTATCTGTGCCAATTACAACCTCCTGGTTTATGCATCACCGCACCACACTTTTCCGCTTAAGCAGCCATAAGTGTGTTTTGTAAATGTGTGATGGTGTTCTGTTTGTAATTCAGTTCATGTTTGGCGATCTTTAGATTCCCTTTATAAGTGATATCTCATGATAAGTTTCTTTTGCTGTCTAACTTATTTCACTCTCAGTGACCGTACATAAGTCCCCCTGAGTTGCTGCAACTGGCCTCATTTCATGGATTTCTGGGCTGAGTAATACTCCGTTGTGCTTAAGTACCAAGTTTTCTTTCACCATTGTTTCCTTCCAAGGACTTTTAAGTTGTACCCAAGTCGAGGCTGTTGTAAAGATAGCAGCAGTAAACGGGGCGCCTGCGTCCTGTGGATTTTTGGTTTTTCCAAGATACAGACCCATGAGTGGAAGCACCCTATGCTTTGTAGCTCTGTGGCTTAGATGTTTTAGGAAACACAGTACACTTCTCCAGGGTGGCCGTTGGCAATTTACATTCCCCCCTTCAGCGTAACAAGGCTCCCTTTTCTCCTCTCCCTGTCCTGCATATCTGGTTTTTACCCTTTGTGAGGATGGTCCTTTTTTCTGATTCGGAGCGATACCTGTTTGTAGTGTTGATTTGCATTGCCCGCTTCTTTAGTGGGACAAAAAGGGCGTATGCGTTTTTGCTGAATATATTCTGGAAGTTAAATTTGAGAGACACCTTTTTTTGTTTTTTTTAATTCATTAATTAATTCATTTTATTTTTGACTGTGTTGGGTCTTCGTTTCTATGCGAAGGCTGTCTCTAGTTGTGGCAAGCGGGGGCCACTCTTCATCGCGGTGCGCAGGCCTCTCACTTCTGCGGCCTCTCTTGTTGCGGAGCACAGGCTCCAGACGCGCAGGCTCAGTAGTTGTGGCTCCCGGGCCTAGTTGCTCCGCGGCATGTGGGATCTTCCCGGACCAGGGCTCGAACCCGTGTCCCCTGCATTAGCAGGCAGATTCTCAACCACTGCACCACCAGGGAAGCCCCTTGAATAGTTTTGTATTTAAAATTTGTCTGTGGGGACTCCCCTGGTGATGCAGTGGTTAAGACTCCGCCTGCCAGTGCAGGGGACACGGGCTCGAGCCCTGGTCCGGGGAGATCCCACATGCCGCAGAGCAACTAAGCCTGCGCGGCACAACTACTGAAGCCTGCACGCCTAGAGCCCGTGCTCCCCAACAAGAGAAGCCACCGCAATGAGAAGCCCGTGCACCGCAACGAAGAGTAGCCCCGCTCGACGCAACTAGAGAAAGCCCACGTGCAGCAGCGAAGACCCAACGCAGCCAAAAATAAATTATAAACTAAAATAAAATTTGCCTCTGAATAACTTTGAGTGAATTTGGTATAAGTTGTAAAGTTTGCATCTACATTCACTTCATTGCAAACGGTTTCCAACTGATTGTTCCTTAACTAATTTTAGAAAACTTTTGGGATAGAGACTCCATTTTAGTTTGAGTTTCCAGTTTAATGGATTCAGCAGTCCTGTCTGTAGGGTGAGCTGCCTCCAGTGACCTGTGAGGGAGGCGCGGCCTGCACTTCCTGCACTGACCACAGGGTGGCGCCGAGTTCGCCTCTCTGACCCACAGCGCATGCTCCTTCCCTGCGAACTCGATTCGGAGCACAGCTGAGAGGAGTTGAGCCTCCTCAGGCGCGGGGGCGGGGGCCTTCGGGTAGGACGCCCGGCTCAGCGTCTCTGCTGAGAGGAGCTCGGTCTCCGTCCCCTTAGGCCTCGCTGGGGTTTTGGCTTCGGGACCAAGTGGAGCTGCGTCCACGCTGCCTAGGGAACTAGGTTTCCTGAGGACCCAGGTGATGCCTGAGGAAAAGGTGAAGAGACGGTGAGGAAAAGTGGGGAGAAGCTTCCTGTGGGCGGCTGACAGTTGAGGGGGTCCGTCTTCGTGTGAGCGAGGGAGGGCTTGGCGTGGAAAGCTGGGTGTTTGGTCAGGTTTGTGTGCAGGGTAGCCAGCGTGAGCTATGGGGCGTCCAGTTTTCCCAGCACCATTTATCGTGGGGAGTGTCGTGCTCCTTGGTGTGTCCTTGGTCCCTGTGTCATAAATTCACCGACCCCGTCCGTGTGGGTTGAATTCTGGGCTCTCTGTCCTGTTCCTCTGGTCCCTGTGCCCGTTTTGAGCCAGTTCCGCACTGTTTTGGTGACTGTGGCTTCTCAGCAGAGTGTGACGTCAGGGAGGGAGATGCCCCCAGCCCGTTCTCTTTTTTCAGGGTTTCTTTGGCTATTTGGGGTCCTTTGTGGTTCCCCACAGCTATTAGGAGGATTTGCTCTATTTGGGGGGAAAATACCATGGAATTTTGGGAGGGATTGCATTCACTGTGTCCATTGCTTTGGGTAGAATGGATATTTTAACAATATTAATTGTTCCATTCCATGAGAACAGGATATCTTTCCATTTACTGGCGTGCTTTTCAATGTCTTCATCAATGTCTTAAAGTTTTCAGTGTGCAGGTCTTTCACCTCCTTGGTTGGCTTTATTCCCAGTGGGTATTTTGTTCTTTTTGATGCATTTGTAAATAGGGCTGCTTTCTTTCTCTTTCTGATGGTTCATTATTAGTGTTTAGAAATGCAGCTGATTTCTGTGTATTGATTTTGCAACTTTACTGAATTAATTTATTAGTTCTAATAGTTTTTTTGTGGAATGAAGTGGAAAATTGGAATTCAAAAATCCCACTGTTTCTACCATATCCAGGTCGTCCACAACACGGAGGACAGCGGCTCCTAATATAACCTTCCCACAGTGCCTCTAAATGACATGTGGACTTTGGGTGAACTGGATCTGGGTAAGGCTTGGCTTCTATATGGAAGTTTGATGTTTTCTCTGCTTTTCTGGCATGCTATTGACATACATGATGTTTTGAAAAGTAATTGACTTTCCAGTAATTTCAAACATACCACTTCACAGACATAAAAACAAGTCTTGTACCTTGATTAAATATACTCCTAAATATTGATGTTGACATTATTAAAAATGGAATTGTTTTCATAAATTCTTTTTCAGATTATTTTTTGCCAGCGTATGCATATAAGATAGATTTTCATGAATTGATACTTTGTTCTATAAGTTTGCTTAATTAGTTGATTAGCTCAAATAATTTCTTTGCTGATTATAGGTAGTTTTATATATAAGATGATGTGACCTATGTTCTGTGAAGAGACACAGTTTTAATTTTTCCATTCACCCACGGATGCCTTTTATTTCCTTCCTCAAGATTCTGGGTAGAACTTCCAGTACGCTATTGAGTAACGGTGACGAAGGCCAGCTTCCTGGCCTTGTTCCTGATTTCAGGAGTAAATCGTTCAGTCTTTAACATTGAGCATGGTGTTTGCTGTGGCTTTTTGTACTACTCTTTTCCATATTGAACAGATTTCCTTTTATTCCTGCTTTCTTGAGTGTTTACCATGAAATAACACTGGATTTTCATTGTAGATTTTTTGCATTAATTGACGTGATTATGGGTTTTTACTTCACACCATTTTTGTGGTTTAATACATTGCTTACTTTTAATATGTTGAGCAACCTGAAATTTCTGGTGTAGAGATACTTGCTTATGGCATTATCCATTTAAAGTTCTGTTGGTTTCATGTTGCTAGTATTTTGTGATCGATTTTTACATTCATATTTATAAGTTATACTGGGGTAGTTTTCTTTTTTTTCTGTATTTTTAAAATCTTTTTTAAAATAGTGGTTTTATTTCATTTTATTTATTTATTTATTTTGGCCACATCCCATGGCTTGTGGGATCTTAGTTCCCCAGTCAGGGATCGAACCCGAGCCTTTGGCACTGAAAGCACAGAGTCCTAACCACTGGGCCACCAGAGAATTCCCCAGTTTTCTTTTCCAAGATGTATTTGTGTAATCTGACTAGACTTGGCTTGGTGTAAGTGGTTTGGAGGGTTAGCATTAGGGCTGGGGCTGGTGTGAGGGTTGGGGCTGTGTATGGTTTATGGTTGCTGTTATGGTTTAAGTTTTATGGTTAATGAGTTATTTATGGGTATGGTTAATGAATATATTTTATGGTTTGGTTATGGTTATGGTTTTGCTTATTGGTTAAGGTTTATGGTTTTGGTCTCAGGGTGTTAGGGTTCTGTGTTAGAGTGGGTGTTAGGGTATGGGTGAGAGTTGGGGTACAGGTAGGATGCGGGTAGAGCATGGGTTAGGGTAAGGTACAGGGTTAGGGTACGGGTTAGGCTAAGGTTAGGTCAGGGCTTAGGGTCAGGATCAGAGTTCAGGGTTAGGGTCCATGTCAGGATTAGCGTCAAGGTTGAGCGAGGCCATTGTTTTCTGCTCCTCCAGTGCTGGATTCTGATTGATAGATGAATGAAATGTCTGCTCTGGTCACCCACTGTTTCAAATTGAGCTCAGCCTTAGTTAAGGGTTCTTAGGGCCTCAGAGGTCATGCAGGGTTTCCCACCACCCTCCCTCCTGGGAAGGGTGATGCAGGCCCCACTCTGTCTGGGCAGCCCCAGGTCCAGCATGGCCCTGACATGCAGGATACTAAGTAGACGTGATGTAAGACTCGGTGCATCAGTCTGCCAGCCCCCAGGTGCTGCCTTTTTAAAAAAACAAAAAAATTAATTAATTAATTTATTTTTGGCTGTGTTGGGTCTTCATTGCTGCACGGAGGCTTTCTCTAGTTGCGGCGAGTGGGGGCTTCTCGTTGCAGTGGCTTCTCTTGTTGCAGAGCACAGGCTGTAAGCGCGTGGGCTTCAGCAGTTGTGGCTCGCGGGTTCTAGAGCGCAGGCTCAGTAGTTGTGGCGCACGGGCTTAGTTGCTCCACAGCATGTGGGATCTTCCCGGGCCAGGGCTCAAACCCGTGTCCCCTGCATTGGCAGGTGGATTCTTAACCACTGCGCCACCAGGGAAGTCTGGTGTTGCGTTCTTGAGGGCTGGTGGGGCCCTCTTGGGACTGGAGGCATCCTTTGTTCCATCTGCACGGGTGTCCAAGCAGGTCTCAGAGCAGCCCTTGGCCTCTGAGCGTCCAGGCAGGCACCCACGTTCCTCCAGCTCAGGTTAGCCTTGGCCCCTCAAGCCCCCATGGCCAATTACTGAGCTGATTGTGTCTTTACTCTTTAAAATTAAATCACTCTCTCCAGGTGGGCGAGAAGTTTACTTGTGAACTTGGTGAGGGTTAGGGGTTAGGGGTTAAGGGTTAGGGGTTAGGGTCAGGGTTAGGGCTAGGGCTAGGGGTTAGGGTTAGGCTTAGGGTTGGGTTAGGGTTAGGGGTTAGGGTTAGGGTTTAGGTTTAGGGTTAGGGTTAGTGTTGGGTTAGGGTTAGGGTTAAGGTAGGGTTAGGGTTACTGTTGGGTTAGGGTTAGGGTTAAGGTAGGGTTAGGGTTAGGGTTTGGGTTAGGGTTAGGGTGTCCAGCCTTACGTCCCATTCAGCTGTGAGTGTAGATGTGGTCAGTCCAGTTGCATCACAGCCCCTGATCATATTTTGTAAGAATTCCTCTCTCTCTCACTGTCGTTTTTTTTTTTTTTTATAATTAATTTTTATAATGCGGTGTAGCTGATTTGCAGTGTTGTGTTTCTTGGCGCTGTACATCCACTTGAGTCACTTACAGAGAGACATCAATAAATTCTTTTCTAGTTTCTAGTAGTCAGATATATGTTTTTTCTGTGAATAGAGTGTGCTGAGTCCAGTTCCTTGAGCAATGAGTATGTCTTGGCGATTACATTATTGGTGTATGGAACGGTATCTGTGCCAATTACAACCTCCTGGTTTATGCATCACCGCACCACACTTTTCCGCTTAAGCAGCCATAAGTGTGTTTTGTAAACGTGTGATGGTGTTCTGTTTGTAATTCAGTTCATGTTTGGCGATCTTTAGATTCCCTTTATAAGTGATATCTCATGATAAGTTTCTTTTGCTGTCTAACTTATTTCACTCTCAGTGACCGTGCATAAGTCCCCCTGAGTTGCTGCAACTGGCCTCATTTCATGGATTTCTGGGCTGAGTAATATTCTGTTGTGCTTAAGTACCAAGTTTTCTTTCACCATTGTTTCCTTCCAAGGACTTTTAAGTTGTACCCAAGTCGAGGCTGTTGTAAAGATAGCAGCAGTAAACGGGGCGCCTGCATCCTGTGGATTTTTGGTTTTTCCAAGATATAGGCCCATGAGTGGAAGCACCCTATGCTTTGTAGCTCTGTGGTTTAGATGTTTTAGGAAACACAGTACACTTCTCCAGGGTGGCCGTTGGCAATTTACATTCCCCCCTTCAGCGTAACAAGGCTCCCTTTTCTCCTCTCCCTGTCCTGCATATCTGGTTTTTACCCTTTGTGAGGATGGTCCTTTTTTCTGATTCGGAACGATACCTCTTTGTAGTGTTGATTTGCATTGCCCGCTTCTTTAGTGGGTCAAAAAGGGCATATGCGTTTTTCCTGAATATATTCTGGAAGTTAAATTTGAGAGACACCTTTTTTTGTTTTTTTTTAATTGATTAATTAATTCATTTTATTTTTGGCTGTGTTGGGTCTTCGTTTCTGTGCGAAGGCTGTCTCTAGTTGTGGCAAGTGGGGGCCACTCTTCATCGCGGTGCGCAGGCCTCTCACTTCTGCGGCCTCTCTTGTTGCGGAGCACAGGCTCCAGACGTGCAGGCTCAGTAGTTGTGGCTCCCGGGCCTAGTTGCTCCGCGGCATGTGGGATCTTCCCGGACCAGGGCTCGAACCCGTGTCCCCTGCATTAGCAGGCAGATTCTCAACCACTGCACCACCAGGGAAGCCCCTTGAATAGTTTTGTATTTAAAATTTGTCTGTGGGGACTCCCCTGGTGACGCAGTGGTTAAGAGTCCGCCTGCCAGTGCAGGGGACACAGGCTCGAGCCCTGGTCCGGGGAGATCTCACATGCCGCAGAGCAACTAAGCCTGCGCGGCACAACTACTGAAGCCTGCGCGCCTAGAGCCCGTGCTCCCCAACAAGAGAAGCCACCGCAATGAGAAGCCCGTGCACCGCAACGGAGAGTAGCCCCGCTCGACGCAACTAGAGAAAGCCCACATGCAGCAACGAAGACCCAACGCAGCCAAAAATAAATTATAAACTAAAATAAAATTTGCCTCTGAATAACTTTGAGTGAATTTGGTATAAGTTGTAAAGTTTGCATCTACATTCACTTGATTCCAAATGGTTTCCAACTGATTGTTCCTTAACTAATTTTAGAAAACTTTTGGGATAGAGACTCCATTTTAGTTTGAATTTCCAGTTTAATGGATTCAGCAGTCCTGTCTGTAGGGCGCGCTGCCTCCAGTGACCTGTGAGGGAGGCGCGGCCTGCACTTCCTGCACTGACCACAGGGTGGCGCCGAGTTCGCCTCTCTGACCCACAGCGCATGCTCCTTCCCTGCGAACTCGATTCGGAGCACAGCTGAGAGGAGTTGAGCCTCCTCAGGCGCGGGGGCGGGGGCCTTCGGGTAGGACGCCCGGCTCAGCGTCTCTGCTGAGAGGAGCTCGGTCTCCGTCTCCTTAGGACTCGCTGGGGTTTCGGCTTTGGGACCAAGTGGAGCTGCGTCCACGCTGCCTAGGGAACTAGGTTTCCTGAGGACCCAGGTGATGCCTGAGGAAAAGGTGAAGAGACGGTGAGGAAAAGTGGGGAGAAGCTTCCTGTGGGCGGCTGACAGTTGAGGGGGTCCGTCTTCGTGTGAGCGAGGGAGGGCTTGGCGTGGAAAGCTGGGTGTTTGGTCAGGTTTGTGTGCAGGGTAGCCAGCGTGAGCTATGGGGCGTCCAGTTTTCCCAGCACCATTTATCGTGGGGAGTGTCGTGCTCCTTGGTGTGTCCTTGGTCCCTGTGTCATAAATTCACCGACCCCGTCCGTGTGGGTTGAATTCTGGGCTCTCTGTCCTGTTCCTCTGTCCCTGTGCCCGTTTTGAGCCAGTTCCGCACTGTTTTGGTGACTGTGGCTTCTCAGCAGAGTGTGACGTCAGGGAGGGAGATGCCCCCAGCCCGTTCTCTTTTTTCAGGGTTTCTTTGGCTATTTGGGGTCCTTTGTGGTTCCCCACAGCTATTAGGAGGATTTGCTCTATTTGGGGGGAAAATACCATGGAATTTTGGGAGGGATTGCATTCACTGTGTCCATTGCTTTGGGTAGAATGGATATTTTAACAATATTAATTGTTCCATTCCATGAGAACAGGATATCTTTCCATTTACTGGTGTGCTTTTCAATGTCTTCATCAATGTCTTAAAGTTTTCAGTGTGCAGGTCTTTCACCTCCTTGGTTGGCTTTATTCCCAGTGGGTATTTTGTTCTTTTTGATGCATTTGTAAATAGGGCTGCTTTCTTTCTCTTTCTGATGGTTCATTATTAGTGTTTAGAAATGCAGCTGATTTCTGTGTATTGATTTTGCAACTTTACTGAATTAATTTATTAGTTCTAATAGTTTTTTTGTGGAATGAAGTGGAAAATTGGAATTCAAAAATCCCACTGTTTCTACCATATCCAGGTCGTCCACAACACGGAGGACAGCGGCTCCTAATATAACCTTCCCACAGTGCCTCTAAATGACATGTGGACTTTGGGTGAACTGGATCTGGGTAAGGCTTGGCTTCTATATGGAAGTTTGATGTTTTCTCTGCTTTTCTGGCATGCTATTGACATACATGATGTTTTGAAAAGTAATTGACTTTCCAGTAATTTCAAACATACCACTTCACAGACATAAAAACAAGTCTTGTACCTTGATTAAATATACTCCTAAATATTGATGTTGACATTATTAAAAATGGAATTGTTTTCATAAATTCTTTTTCAGATTATTTTTTGCCAGCGTATGCATATAAGATAGATTTTCATGAATTGATACTTTGTTCTATAAGTTTGCTTAATTAGTTGATTAGCTCAAATAATTTCTTTGCTGATTATAGGTAGTTTTATATATAAGATGATGTGACCTATGTTCTGTGAAGAGACACAGTTTTAATTTTTCCATTCACCCACGGATGCCTTTTATTTCCTTCCTCAAGATTCTGGGTAGAACTTCCAGTACGCTATTGAGTAACGGTGACGAAGGCCAGCTTCCTGGCCTTGTTCCTGATTTCAGGAGTAAATCGTTCAGTCTTTAACATTGAGCATGGTGTTTGCTGTGGCTTTTTGTACTACTCTTTTCCATATTGAACAGATTTCCTTTTATTCCTGCTTTCTTGAGTGTTTACCATGAAATAACACTGGATTTTCATTGTAGATTTTTTGCATTAATTGACGTGATTATGGGTTTTTACTTCACACCATTTTTGTGGTTTAATACATTGCTTACTTTTAATATGTTGAGCAACCTGAAATTTCTGGTGTAGAGATACTTGCTTATGGCATTATCCATTTAAAGTTCTGTTGGTTTCATGTTGCTAGTATTTTGTGATCGATTTTTACATTCATATTTATAAGTTATACTGGGGTAGTTTTCTTTTTTTTCTGTATTTTTAAAATCTTTTTTAAAATAGTGGTTTTATTTCATTTTATTTATTTATTTATTTTGGCCACATCCCATGGCTTGTGGGATCTTAGTTCCCCAGTCAGGGATCGAACCCGAGCCTTTGGCACTGAAAGCACAGAGTCCTAACCACTGGGCCACCAGAGAATTCCCCAGTTTTCTTTTCCAAGATGTATTTGTGTAATCTGACTAGACTTGGCTTGGTGTAAGTGGTTTGGAGGGTTAGCATTAGGGCTGGGGCTGGTGTGAGGGTTGGGGCTGTGTATGGTTTATGGTTGCTGTTATGGTTTAAGTTTTATGGTTAATGAGTTATTTATGGGTATGGTTAATGAATATATTTTATGGTTTGGTTATGGTTATGGTTTTGCTTATTGGTTAAGGTTTATGGTTTTGGTCTCAGGGTGTTAGGGTTCTGTGTTAGAGTGGGTGTTAGGGTATGGGTGAGAGTTGGGGTACAGGTAGGATGCGGGTAGAGCATGGGTTAGGGTAAGGTACAGGGTTAGGGTACGGGTTAGGCTAAGGTTAGGTCAGGGCTTAGGGTCAGGATCAGAGTTCAGGGTTAGGGTCCATGTCAGGATTAGCGTCAAGGTTGAGCGAGGCCATTGTTTTCTGCTCCTCCAGTGCTGGATTCTGATTGATAGATGAATGAAATGTCTGCTCTGGTCACCCACTGTTTCAAATTGAGCTCAGCCTTAGTTAAGGGTTCTTAGGGCCTCAGAGGTCATGCAGGGTTTCCCACCACCCTCCCTCCTGGGAAGGGTGATGCAGGCCCCACTCTGTCTGGGCAGCCCCAGGTCCAGCATGGCCCTGACATGCAGGATACTAAGTAGACGTGATGTAAGACTCGGTGCATCAGTCTGCCAGCCCCCAGGTGCTGCCTTTTTAAAAAAACAAAAAAATTAATTAATTAATTTATTTTTGGCTGTGTTGGGTCTTCATTGCTGCACGGAGGCTTTCTCTAGTTGCGGCGAGTGGGGGCTTCTCGTTGCAGTGGCTTCTCTTGTTGCAGAGCACAGGCTGTAAGCGCGTGGGCTTCAGCAGTTGTGGCTCGCGGGTTCTAGAGCGCAGGCTCAGTAGTTGTGGCGCACGGGCTTAGTTGCTCCACAGCATGTGGGATCTTCCCGGGCCAGGGCTCAAACCCGTGTCCCCTGCATTGGCAGGTGGATTCTTAACCACTGCGCCACCAGGGAAGTCTGGTGTTGCGTTCTTGAGGGCTGGTGGGGCCCTCTTGGGACTGGAGGCATCCTTTGTTCCATCTGCACGGGTGTCCAAGCAGGTCTCAGAGCAGCCCTTGGCCTCTGAGCGTCCAGGCAGGCACCCACGTTCCTCCAGCTCAGGTTAGCCTTGGCCCCTCAAGCCCCCGTGGCCAATTACTGAGCTGATTGTGTCTTTACTCTTTAAAATTAAATCACTCTCTCCAGGTGGGCGAGAAGTTTACTTGTGAACTTGGTGAGGGTTAGGGGTTAGGGGTTAAGGGTTAGAGGTTAGGGTCAGGGTTAGGGCTAGGGCTAGGGGTTAGGGTTAGGCTTAGGGTTGGGTTAGGGTTAGGGGTTAGGGTTAGGGTTTAGGTTTAGGGTTAGGGTTAGTGTTGGGTTAGGGTTAGGGTTAAGGTAGGGTTAGGGTTACTGTTGGGTTAGGGTTAGGGTTAAGGTAGGGTTAGGGTTAGGGTTTGGGTTAGGGTTAGGGTGTCCAGCCTTACGTCCCATTCAGCTGTGAGTGTAGATGTGGTCAGTCCAGTTGCATCACAGCCCCTGATCATATTTTGTAAGAATTCCTCTCTCTCTCACTGTCGTTTTTTTTTTTTTATAATTAATTTTTATAATGCGGTGTAGCTGATTTGCAGTGTTGTGTTTCTTGGCGCTGTACATCCACTTGAGTCACTTACAGAGAGACATCAATAAATTCTTTTCTAGTTTCTAGTAGTCAGATATATGTTTTTTCTGTGAATAGAGTGTGCTGAGTCCAGTTCCTTGAGCAATGAGTATGTCTTGGCGATTACATTATTGGTGTATGGAACGGTATCTGTGCCAATTACAACCTCCTGGTTTATGCATCACCGCACCACACTTTTCCGCTTAAGCAGCCATAAGTGTGTTTTGTAAACGTGTGATGGTGTTCTGTTTGTAATTCAGTTCATGTTTGGCGATCTTTAGATTCCCTTTATAAGTGATATCTCATGATAAGTTTCTTTTGCTGTCTAACTTATTTCACTCTCAGTGACCGTGCATAAGTCCCCCTGAGTTGCTGCAACTGGCCTCATTTCATGGATTTCTGGGCTGAGTAATATTCTGTTGTGCTTAAGTACCAAGTTTTCTTTCACCATTGTTTCCTTCCAAGGACTTTTAAGTTGTACCCAAGTCGAGGCTGTTGTAAAGATAGCAGCAGTAAACGGGGCGCCTGCATCCTGTGGATTTTTGGTTTTTCCAAGATATAGGCCCATGAGTGGAAGCACCCTATGCTTTGTAGCTCTGTGGTTTAGATGTTTTAGGAAACACAGTACACTTCTCCAGGGTGGCCGTTGGCAATTTACATTCCCCCCTTCAGCGTAACAAGGCTCCCTTTTCTCCTCTCCCTGTCCTGCATATCTGGTTTTTACCCTTTGTGAGGATGGTCCTTTTTTCTGATTCGGAACGATACCTCTTTGTAGTGTTGATTTGCATTGCCCGCTTCTTTAGTGGGTCAAAAAGGGCATATGCGTTTTTCCTGAATATATTCTGGAAGTTAAATTTGAGAGACACCTTTTTTTGTTTTTTTTTAATTGATTAATTAATTCATTTTATTTTTGGCTGTGTTGGGTCTTCGTTTCTGTGCGAAGGCTGTCTCTAGTTGTGGCAAGTGGGGGCCACTCTTCATCACGGTGTGCAGGCCTCTCACTTCTGCGGCCTCTCTTGTTGCGGAGCACAGGCTCCAGACGTGCAGGCTCAGTAGTTGTGGCTCCCGGGCCTAGTTGCTCCGCGGCATGTGGGATCTTCCCGGACCAGGGCTCGAACCCGTGTCCCCTGCATTAGCAGGCAGATTCTCAACCACTGCGCCACCAGGGAAGCCCCTTGAATAGTTTTGTATTTAAAATTTGTCTGTGGGGACTCCCCTGGTGACGCAGTGGTTAAGAGTCCGCCTGCCAGTGCAGGGGACACGGGCTCGAGCCCTGGTCCGGGGAGATCTCACATGCCGCAGAGCAACTAAGCCTGCGCGGCACAACTACTGAAGCCTGCGCGCCTAGAGCCCGTGCTCCCCAACAAGAGAAGCCACCGCAATGAGAAGCCCGTGCACCGCAACGGAGAGTAGCCCCGCTCGACGCAACTAGAGAAAGCCCACATGCAGCAACGAAGACCCAACGCAGCCAAAAATAAATTATAAACTAAAATAAAATTTGCCTCTGAATAACTTTGAGTGAATTTGGTATAAGTTGTAAAGTTTGCATCTACATTCACTTGATTCCAAATGGTTTCCAACTGATTGTTCCTTAACTAATTTTAGAAAACTTTTGGGATAGAGACTCCATTTTAGTTTGAATTTCCAGTTTAATGGATTCAGCAGTCCTGTCTGTAGGGCGCGCTGCCTCCAGTGACCTGTGAGGGAGGCGCGGCCTGCACTTCCTGCACTGACCACAGGGTGGCGCCGAGTTCGCCTCTCTGACCCACAGCGCATGCTCCTTCCCTGCGAACTCGATTCGGAGCACAGCTGAGAGGAGTTGAGCCTCCTCAGGCGCGGGGGCGGGGGCCTTCGGGTAGGACGCCCGGCTCAGCGTCTCTGCTGAGAGGAGCTCGGTCTCCGTCTCCTTAGGACTCGCTGGGGTTTCGGCTTTGGGACCAAGTGGAGCTGCGTCCACGCTGCCTAGGGAACTAGGTTTCCTGAGGACCCAGGTGATGCCTGAGGAAAAGGTGAAGAGACGGTGAGGAAAAGTGGGGAGAAGCTTCCTGTGGGCGGCTGACAGTTGAGGGGGTCCGTCTTCGTGTGAGCGAGGGAGGGCTTGGCGTGGAAAGCTGGGTGTTTGGTCAGGTTTGTGTGCAGGGTAGCCAGCGTGAGCTATGGGGCGTCCAGTTTTCCCAGCACCATTTATCGTGGGGAGTGTCGTGCTCCTTGGTGTGTCCTTGGTCCCTGTGTCATAAATTCACCGACCCCGTCCGTGTGGGTTGAATTCTGGGCTCTCTGTCCTGTTCCTCTGGTCCCTGTGCCCGTTTTGAGCCAGTTCCGCACTGTTTTGGTGACTGTGGCTTCTCAGCAGAGTGTGACGTCAGGGAGGGAGATGCCCCCAGCCCGTTCTCTTTTTTCAGGGTTTCTTTGGCTATTTGGGGTCCTTTGTGGTTCCCCACAGCTATTAGGAGGATTTGCTCTATTTGGGGGGAAAATACCATGGAATTTTGGGAGGGATTGCATTCACTGTGTCCATTGCTTTGGGTAGAATGGATATTTTAACAATATTAATTGTTCCATTCCATGAGAACAGGATATCTTTCCATTTACTGGTGTGCTTTTCAATGTCTTCATCAATGTCTTAAAGTTTTCAGTGTGCAGGTCTTTCACCTCCTTGGTTGGCTTTATTCCCAGTGGGTATTTTGTTCTTTTTGATGCATTTGTAAATAGGGCTGCTTTCTTTCTCTTTCTGATGGTTCATTATTAGTGTTTAGAAATGCAGCTGATTTCTGTGTATTGATTTTGCAACTTTACTGAATTAATTTATTAGTTCTAATAGTTTTTTTGTGGAATGAAGTGGAAAATTGGAATTCAAAAATCCCACTGTTTCTACCATATCCAGGTCGTCCACAACACGGAGGACAGCGGCTCCTAATATAACCTTCCCACAGTGCCTCTAAATGACATGTGGACTTTGGGTGAACTGGATCTGGGTAAGGCTTGGCTTCTATATGGAAGTTTGATGTTTTCTCTGCTTTTCTGGCATGCTATTGACATACATGATGTTTTGAAAAGTAATTGACTTTCCAGTAATTTCAAACATACCACTTCACAGACATAAAAACAAGTCTTGTACCTTGATTAAATATACTCCTAAATATTGATGTTGACATTATTAAAAATGGAATTGTTTTCATAAATTCTTTTTCAGATTATTTTTTGCCAGCGTATGCATATAAGATAGATTTTCATGAATTGATACTTTGTTCTATAAGTTTGCTTAATTAGTTGATTAGCTCAAATAATTTCTTTGCTGATTATAGGTAGTTTTATATATAAGATGATGTGACCTATGTTCTGTGAAGAGACACAGTTTTAATTTTTCCATTCACCCACGGATGCCTTTTATTTCCTTCCTCAAGATTCTGGGTAGAACTTCCAGTACGCTATTGAGTAACGGTGACGAAGGCCAGCTTCCTGGCCTTGTTCCTGATTTCAGGAGTAAATCGTTCAGTCTTTAACATTGAGCATGGTGTTTGCTGTGGCTTTTTGTACTACTCTTTTCCATATTGAACAGATTTCCTTTTATTCCTGCTTTCTTGAGTGTTTACCATGAAATAACACTGGATTTTCATTGTAGATTTTTTGCATTAATTGACGTGATTATGGGTTTTTACTTCACACCATTTTTGTGGTTTAATACATTGCTTACTTTTAATATGTTGAGCAACCTGAAATTTCTGGTGTAGAGATACTTGCTTATGGCATTATCCATTTAAAGTTCTGTTGGTTTCATGTTGCTATTATTTTGTGATCGATTTTTACATTCATATTTATAAGTTATACTGGGGTAGTTTTCTTTTTTTTTTCTGTATTTTTAAAATCTTTTTTAAAATAGTGGTTTTATTTCATTTTATTTATTTATTTATTTTGGCCACATCCCATGGCTTGTGGGATCTTAGTTCCCCAGTCAGGGATCGAACCCGAGCCTTTGGCACTGAAAGCACAGAGTCCTAACCACTGGGCCACCAGAGAATTCCCCAGTTTTCTTTTCCAAGATGTATTTGTGTAATCTGACTAGACTTGGCTTGGTGTAAGTGGTTTGGAGGGTTAGCATTAGGGCTGGGGCTGGTGTGAGGGTTGGGGCTGTGTATGGTTTATGGTTGCTGTTATGGTTTAAGTTTTATGGTTAATGAGTTATTTATGGGTATGGTTAATGAATATATTTTATGGTTTGGTTATGGTTATGGTTTTGCTTATTGGTTAAGGTTTATGGTTTTGGTCTCAGGGTGTTAGGGTTCTGTGTTAGAGTGGGTGTTAGGGTATGGGTGAGAGTTGGGGTACAGGTAGGATGCGGGTAGAGCATGGGTTAGGGTAAGGTACAGGGTTAGGGTACGGGTTAGGCTAAGGTTAGGTCAGGGCTTAGGGTCAGGATCAGAGTTCAGGGTTAGGGTCCATGTCAGGATTAGCGTCAAGGTTGAGCGAGGCCATTGTTTTCTGCTCCTCCAGTGCTGGATTCTGATTGATAGATGAATGAAATGTCTGCTCTGGTCACCCACTGTTTCAAATTGAGCTCAGCCTTAGTTAAGGGTTCTTAGGGCCTCAGAGGTCATGCAGGGTTTCCCACCACCCTCCCTCCTGGGAAGGGTGATGCAGGCCCCACTCTGTCTGGGCAGCCCCAGGTCCAGCATGGCCCTGACATGCAGGATACTAAGTAGACGTGATGTAAGACTCGGTGCATCAGTCTGCCAGCCCCCAGGTGCTGCCTTTTTAAAAAAACAAACAAATTAATTAATTAATTTATTTTTGGCTGTGTTGGGTCTTCATTGCTGCACGGAGGCTTTCTCTAGTTGCGGCGAGTGGGGGCTTCTCGTTGCAGTGGCTTCTCTTGTTGCAGAGCACAGGCTGTAAGCGCGTGGGCTTCAGCAGTTGTGGCTCGCGGGTTCTAGAGCGCAGGCTCAGTAGTTGTGGCGCACGGGCTTAGTTGCTCCACAGCATGTGGGATCTTCCCGGGCCAGGGCTCAAACCCGTGTCCCCTGCATTGGCAGGTGGATTCTTAACCACTGCGCCACCAGGGAAGTCTGGTGTTGCGTTCTTGAGGGCTGGTGGGGCCCTCTTGGGACTGGAGGCATCCTTTGTTCCATCTGCACGGGTGTCCAAGCAGGTCTCAGAGCAGCCCTTGGCCTCTGAGCGTCCAGGCAGGCACCCACGTTCCTCCAGCTCAGGTTAGCCTTGGCCCCTCAAGCCCCCGTGGCCAATTACTGAGCTGATTGTGTCTTTACTCTTTAAAATTAAATCACTCTCTCCAGGTGGGCGAGAAGTTTACTTGTGAACTTGGTTAGGGTTAGGGGTTAGGGGTTAGGGGTTAGGGGTTAGGGTCAGGGTTAGGGCTAGGGCTAGGGGTTAGGGTTAGGCTTAGGGTTGGGTTAGGGTTAGGGGTTAGGGTTAGGGTTTAGGTTTAGGGTTAGGGTTAGTGTTGGGTTAGGGTTAGGGTTAAGGTAGGGTTAGGGTTACTGTTGGGTTAGGGTTAGGGTTAAGGTAGGGTTAGGGTTAGGGTTTGGGTTAGGGTTAGGGTGTCCAGCCTTACGTCCCATTCAGCTGTGAGTGTAGATGTGGTCAGTCCAGTTGCATCACAGCCCCTGATCATATTTTGTAAGAATTCCTCTCTCTCTCACTGTCGTTTTTTTTTTTTTTTTTATAATTAATTTTTATAATGGGGTGTAGCTGATTTGCAGTGTTGTGTTTCTTGGCGCTGTACATCCACTTGAGTCACTTACAGAGAGACATCAATAAATTCTTTTCTAGTTTCTAGTAGTCAGATATATGTTTTTTCTGTGAATAGAGTGTGCTGAGTCCAGTTCCTTGAGCAATGAGTATGTCTTGGCGATTACATTATTGGTGTATGGAACGATATCTGTGCCAATTACAACTTCCTGGTTTATGCATCACCGCACCACACTTTTCCGCTTAAGCAGCCATAAGTGTGTTTTGTAAACGTGTGGTGGTGTTCTGTTTGTAATTCAGTTCATGTTTGGCGATCTTTAGATTCCCTTTATAAGTGATATCTCATGATAAGTTTCTTTTGCTGTCTAACTTATTTCACTCTCAGTGACCGTGCATAAGTCCCCCTGAGTTGCTGCAACTGGCCTCATTTCATGGATTTCTGGGCTGAGTAATATTCTGTTGTGCTTAAGTACCAAGTTTTCTTTCACCATTGTTTCCTTCCAAGGACTTTTAAGTTGTACCCAAGTCGAGGCTGTTGTAAAGATAGCAGCAGTAAACGGGGCGCCTGCATCCTGTGGATTTTTGGTTTTTCCAAGA
>NW_028122729.1:0-124468 GCF_965194805.1 Balaenoptera borealis | reverse complement strand
GAGCTGGTGGCTGTCACATACCTGTGATTTGGAGACAGCTGGAGGTTGTCACATACCTGTGATGGGGAGAGAGCTGGGGTCTGTCACACACCTGTGATGGGGAGAGAGCTGGGCACTGTCAAGCACCTATGATGGGGAGAGAGCTGGGGGCTGTCACATACCTGTGATGCAGATAGAGCTGGTGGCTGTCACATACCTCTGATGTGGAGACAGCTGGGGGCTGTCACATACCTGTGATGGGGAGAGAGCTGCGGACTGTCAAACACCTATGATGGGGAGAGAGCTGGGGGCTTTCAGTCACCTGTGATGTGTAGACTGCTGGTGGCTGTCACATACCTGTGATGGGGAAAGAGCTGCGGGCTGTCACACACCTGTGATGGGGAGAGAGTTGGGGATTGTCACATACTTGTAATGCTGAGACAGCTGGGGGCTGTCACACACCGGTGATGGGTGTAGAGCTGGGGTTGTCACTCACCGGTGATGGGGAGAGAGATGCGGACTGTCACATACCTGTTATGCTGAGACAGCTGGGGGCTGTCACATACCTGTGATGGGGAGAGAGCTGGGGGCTGTCACATACCTGTGATGTGGAGACAGGTGGTGGCTGTCACATACTTGTGATGGGGAGAGAGCTGGGGGCTGTCACTCACCTGTGATCAGGAGAGAGATTGGGGCTGTCACCCACCTGTGAAGGGGAGAGAGCTGGGGGCTTTCACGCACCTGTGATATGGAGACAACTGGGGACGGTCACGCACGTGTGATGGGGAGAGAGCTGGGGACTGACACACCTGTGATGGGGAGAGAGCTGGGGGCTGTCACTCACCTCTAATGGGGAGAGAGCTCGCGGCTATCACAAACCTGTGATGGGGAAACACATGCGGACTGTCAAACACCTGTGATGGGGAGAGACCTGGGGGCTGTCACATACCTGTGATGCGGAGACAGCTGGTGTCTTTCACATACCTGTGATGTGGAGACAGCTAAGGGCTAACACATACCTGTGATGGGGAGAAAGTTGGGTGCTCTCAGGCATCTGTGATGTGGAGACAGATGGGAGTTGTCACATACCTGTGATTGGGAGAGAGCTGGGGGCCGTCACTCACCTGTGATGGGGAGACAGTTTCTGGCTGTCACACACCTGTGATGGGGAGAGAGATGGGGACTGTCACATACCTGTGATGCTGTTACAGCTGGGGGCTGTCACATACTTGTGATGGGGAGAGAGCTGAGGGCTGTTACTCACCTGAGATGGGAAGAGAGATGAGGTATGCCAATCACCTGTGATGGGGAGCGAGCTGGGGCTGTCACGCACCTGTGATATGGAGATAGCTGGGGTCGGTCACACACCTGTGATGGGTAGCCAGTTGGGGTCTGCCAGGCAACTGTGATGCGGTGACACCTGGGGTCTGTCAACTACCTCTGATGGGGAGAGAGCTGGGGGCTGTCACTCACCTGTGAAGGGGAGAGAGCTGGGCGTTGTCACGCACCTGTGATATGGAGATAGATGGGGACGGTCACACACCTGTGATGGAGGGAGAGCTTGGGGCTGTCACACACCTGTGATGGCACGGGAGATGGGGACTGTCTAACACCTGTGATGGGGACAGAGGTGGGGTCTCTCACATACCTGAGAAGGGGAAGGGATAGGGACTGTCACTCCCCTGTGATGGGGAGAGAGCTGGGGACTGACACACCTGTGATGGGGAGAGAGCTGGGGGCTGTCACTCACCTCTAATGGGGAGAGAGCTCGCGGCTATCACACACCTGTGATGGGGAAAGACATGCGGACTGTCAAACACCTGTGATGGGGAGAGAACTGGGGCTGTCACTTACATGTGATGCGGAGACAGCTGGTGTCTTTCACATACCTCTGATGTGGAGACAGCTAAGGGCTAACACATACTTGTGATGGGGAGAAAGTTGGGTGCTGTCAGGCATCTGTGATGTGGAGACAGCTGAGAGTTGTCACATACCTGTGATTGGGAGATAGCTGGGGTCTGTCACTCACCTATGATCTGGAGAGAGCTGGGTGCTATCACACAGTTTTGATGGGGAGAGAGATGGGGACTGTCACATACCTGTGACGGGTAGAGCTGGGGGCCGCCACTCACCTGTGATGGGGAGAGAGCTGGGGGCTGTCATCCACCTGTGAAGGGGAGAGAGCTGGGCGTTGTCACTCACCTGTGATATGGAGAGAGCTGGGGACGGTCAAACACCTATGATGGGGAGAGAGCTTGTGTTTGTCACATACCTGTGATATAGAGACAGCTGTGGTCTATCACATACCTATAATGGGGAGACAGCTGGGGGCTGTGACATACCTGTGATGGGGAGAGAGTAGGAGGCTGTCACGCACCTGTGATATAGACAGCTGGGGACGGTCACACAACTGTGATGGGGAGAGAGCTGGTGGCTGTCACTCACTTGTGATGAGGAGAGAGATGGGGGCTGTTAGTCAACTGTGATGGGGCGAGAGCTGGGGGCTGTCATCCACCTGTGATGGGGAGACAGCTTGGGGCTGTAACTCACCGGTGATGGGGAGAGAGCTGTGGGATGTCACACACCTGTGATGGGGAGAGAGCTTGGGGTTGTCACACACCTCTGATGGGGAGAGAGATGGGGATTGTCACTTACTTTTAATGCTAAGACAGATGGGGGCTGTCACACTACTGTGATTGGGGGAGAGCTGGGGGCTCACACATACCTATGATGCAGAGACAGCTAGTGGTTGTCACATCCCTGTGATGTGGAGACAATGGGGGTTGTGATATACATGTGATTGGGAGAGAGTTGGGGGCTGTTATGGTCCTGTGATGCGGAGAAAATTGGGGGCTCTCATATACCTGTGTTGGGTAGAGAGCTGGGATCTCTTGCTCACCTGAAATGGGGAGAGAGCTGGGGTCTTTCACACACCTGTGATGGGGAAAGAGATGGAGACTGTCAAACACCTGTGATGGGGAGAGACCTGGGGGCTGCCAGATACCTGTGATGCGGAGACAGCTGGTGTGTTTCACATACCTGTGATGTGGAGACAGCTGGGGGCTGACACATACCTGTGATGGGGAAAAAGTTGGGGGCTGTCAGGCTCCTGTGATGTGGAATCAGCTGGGGGCTGTCACATACCTGTGATGGGGAGAAAGCTGGGGCCTATCACTCACCTGTGATGGGGAGAGAGCTGGGGTCTGTCGCACACCTGTGATGGGGAGAGAGCTGGGGCTTGTCACTCCCCTATGATGGGGAGAGAGCTGGGGCTCACATATACCTGTGATGCGTAGACAGCTAGTGGTTGTCACATACCTGTGATGTGGAGACAATGGGCGTTGTGACATACCTGTGATGGGGAGAGAGTTGGGGGCTGTTAGGCTCCTTTGATGCGGAGACAGCTAAGGTCTCTCAGACACCTGTGATGGGGAGAGAGCTGGGGTCTGTCACTCACCTGTGATGGGGCGAGAGCTGGTGGCTGTCACACACCTGTGAATGGGAGAGAGCTGGGCATTGTCACTCACCTGTGATATGGAGACACCTGGGGACGGTCACACACCTGTGATGGAGAGAGAGCTGGGGGCTGTCACTCACTTGTGATGGGGAGAGAGATGGGGGCTGTCACATACATGTGTTGGAGCGATAGCTAGGGGCCGTCACCCACCTGTGAAAGGGAGAGAGCTGGGGGCTTTCACGCACCTGTGATATGGAGACGGCTGGGGACGGTCACACACCTGTGATGGGGAGAGAGCTGGGGGCTGTCACTCACTTGTGATGGGGAGAGCGATGGGGGCAGTGAATCAACTGTGATGGGGCGAGAGCTGGGGGCTGTCACCCACCTGTGATATGGAGACAGCTGGGGATGGTCACACACCTGTGATGAGGAGAGAGCTTGGCGTTGTCACATACCTATGATGTGGCGACAGCTGGGGGTTCTCACATACCTGTGATGGGGAGAGACTTGGGGTTTGTCAGGCACATGTGGTGCGGAGACAGCTGGGGGCTGTCACATACCTGTTATGGGGAGAGATCGGGGGGCTGTATCTCACCGGTGATAGGGAGAGAGCTGGGGGATGTCACACACCTGTGATGGGGAGAGAGCTTGGGTTTGTCACACACCTGTGATGGGGAGAGAGATGGGGATTGTCACTTACTTGTAATTCTAAGACAGCTGGGGGCTGTCACACTGCTGTGATTGGGAGAGAGCTGGGGGCTGTCTCTCACCGGGGATGGGGAGAGAGCTGGGGGATGTCACACACCTGTGATGGGAAGGGAGCTTGGGGCTCTCACTCACTTGTGAAGGGGAAAGAGATGGGGACTGTCAAACACTTCTGATGGGGAGAGTGCTGGGGCAAGTCACATACCTGTGATGCGGAGTAAGGTAGTTGCCGTCACATACTTGTGATGTGGAGACAGCTGGGGGCTGTCACATACCTGTGATGGGGAGAGAGCTGAGGGCTATCACTCACCTGTGATGGGGAGAGAGCTGGGGTCTGTCACACACCTGTGATGGGGAGAGAGCTGGGCACTGTCAAGCACCTATGATGGGGAGAGAGCTGGGGGCTGTCACATACCTGTGATGCAGATAGAGCTGGTGGCTGTCACATACCTGTGATGTGGAGACAGCTTGCGACTGTAACATACCTGTGATGGGGAGAGAGTTGGGAGCTGTCAGACACCTTTGATGCGGAGACAGCTGGGGGCTGTCACATACTTGTGATGGGGAGACAGCCGGGGGCCGTCACTCACCTGTGATGGGGAGAGAGGTGGGGGCTGTCACACACCTGTGATGGGGAGAGAGATGGGGACTGTCACATACCTGTGAGGCGGAGACAGCTGGGGGTTGTCACACACCTGTGATGGGGAGAGAGTTGGGTCCTGTCAGGCACTTGTGATGCGGAGAGAGCTGGGGGCTGTCACATGCCTGTGATGTGGAGACAGCTGGGGCCTGTCACATACCTGTGATGGGGCGAGAGCTGGGGGCTATCACTCACCTGTGATTGGGAGAGAGTTGGGGATTGTCACATACTTGTAATGCTGAGACAGCTGGGGACTCTCAAACACCTCTGATGGGGAGAGGCCTTGGGATTGCCCCATACATGTGATGTGGAGACAGCTGGGTGCTGCCACATACCTAAAATGGGGAGACAGCTGGGGGCAGTCACATACCTGTGATGTGGAGACAGCTGGGGCCTGTCAAATATTTGTGATGGGGAGAGAGTTTGGGCTCTCACATACCTGTGATGCAGAGAGAGCTGGTGGCTGTCACATACCTGTGATTTGGAGACAGCTGGAGGTTGTCACATACCTGTGATGGGGAGAGAGCTGGGGTCTGTCACACACCTGTGATGGGGAGAGAGCTGGGCACTGTCAAGCACCTATGATGGGGAGAGAGCTGGGGGCTGTCACATACCTGTGATGCAGATAGAGCTGGTGGCTGTCACATACCTCTGATGTGGAGACAGCTGGGGGCTGTCACATACCTGTGATGGGGAGAGAGCTGCGGACTGTCAAACACCTATGATGGGGAGAGAGCTGGGGGCTTTCAGTCACCTGTGATGTGTAGACTGCTGGTGGCTGTCACATACCTGTGATGGGGAAAGAGCTGCGGGCTGTCACACACCTGTGATGGGGAGAGAGTTGGGGATTGTCACATACTTGTAATGCTGAGACAGCTGGGGGCTGTCACACACCGGTGATGGGTGTAGAGCTGGGGTTGTCACTCACCGGTGATGGGGAGAGAGATGCGGACTGTCACATACCTGTTATGCTGAGACAGCTGGGGGCTGTCACATACCTGTGATGGGGAGAGAGCTGGGGGCTGTCACATACCTGTGATGTGGAGACAGGTGGTGGCTGTCACATACTTGTGATGGGGAGAGAGCTGGGGGCTGTCACTCACCTGTGATCAGGAGAGAGATTGGGGCTGTCACCCACCTGTGAAGGGGAGAGAGCTGGGGGCTTTCACGCACCTGTGATATGGAGACAACTGGGGACGGTCACGCACGTGTGATGGGGAGAGAGCTGGGGACTGACACACCTGTGATGGGGAGAGAGCTGGGGGCTGTCACTCACCTCTAATGGGGAGAGAGCTCGCGGCTATCACAAACCTGTGATGGGGAAACACATGCGGACTGTCAAACACCTGTGATGGGGAGAGACCTGGGGGCTGTCACATACCTGTGATGCGGAGACAGCTGGTGTCTTTCACATACCTGTGATGTGGAGACAGCTAAGGGCTAACACATACCTGTGATGGGGAGAAAGTTGGGTGCTCTCAGGCATCTGTGATGTGGAGACAGATGGGAGTTGTCACATACCTGTGATTGGGAGAGAGCTGGGGGCCGTCACTCACCTGTGATGGGGAGACAGTTTCTGGCTGTCACACACCTGTGATGGGGAGAGAGATGGGGACTGTCACATACCTGTGATGCTGTTACAGCTGGGGGCTGTCACATACTTGTGATGGGGAGAGAGCTGAGGGCTGTTACTCACCTGAGATGGGAAGAGAGATGAGGTATGCCAATCACCTGTGATGGGGAGCGAGCTGGGGCTGTCACGCACCTGTGATATGGAGATAGCTGGGGTCGGTCACACACCTGTGATGGGTAGCCAGTTGGGGTCTGCCAGGCAACTGTGATGCGGTGACACCTGGGGTCTGTCAACTACCTCTGATGGGGAGAGAGCTGGGGGCTGTCACTCACCTGTGAAGGGGAGAGAGCTGGGCGTTGTCACGCACCTGTGATATGGAGATAGATGGGGACGGTCACACACCTGTGATGGAGGGAGAGCTTGGGGCTGTCACACACCTGTGATGGCACGGGAGATGGGGACTGTCTAACACCTGTGATGGGGACAGAGGTGGGGTCTCTCACATACCTGAGAAGGGGAAGGGATAGGGACTGTCACTCCCCTGTGATGGGGAGAGAGCTGGGGACTGACACACCTGTGATGGGGAGAGAGCTGGGGGCTGTCACTCACCTCTAATGGGGAGAGAGCTCGCGGCTATCACACACCTGTGATGGGGAAAGACATGCGGACTGTCAAACACCTGTGATGGGGAGAGAACTGGGGCTGTCACTTACATGTGATGCGGAGACAGCTGGTGTCTTTCACATACCTCTGATGTGGAGACAGCTAAGGGCTAACACATACTTGTGATGGGGAGAAAGTTGGGTGCTGTCAGGCATCTGTGATGTGGAGACAGCTGAGAGTTGTCACATACCTGTGATTGGGAGATAGCTGGGGTCTGTCACTCACCTATGATCTGGAGAGAGCTGGGTGCTATCACACAGTTTTGATGGGGAGAGAGATGGGGACTGTCACATACCTGTGACGGGTAGAGCTGGGGGCCGCCACTCACCTGTGATGGGGAGAGAGCTGGGGGCTGTCATCCACCTGTGAAGGGGAGAGAGCTGGGCGTTGTCACTCACCTGTGATATGGAGAGAGCTGGGGACGGTCAAACACCTATGATGGGGAGAGAGCTTGTGTTTGTCACATACCTGTGATATAGAGACAGCTGTGGTCTATCACATACCTATAATGGGGAGACAGCTGGGGGCTGTGACATACCTGTGATGGGGAGAGAGTAGGAGGCTGTCACGCACCTGTGATATAGACAGCTGGGGACGGTCACACAACTGTGATGGGGAGAGAGCTGGTGGCTGTCACTCACTTGTGATGAGGAGAGAGATGGGGGCTGTTAGTCAACTGTGATGGGGCGAGAGCTGGGGGCTGTCATCCACCTGTGATGGGGAGACAGCTTGGGGCTGTAACTCACCGGTGATGGGGAGAGAGCTGTGGGATGTCACACACCTGTGATGGGGAGAGAGCTTGGGGTTGTCACACACCTCTGATGGGGAGAGAGATGGGGATTGTCACTTACTTTTAATGCTAAGACAGATGGGGGCTGTCACACTACTGTGATTGGGGGAGAGCTGGGGGCTCACACATACCTATGATGCAGAGACAGCTAGTGGTTGTCACATCCCTGTGATGTGGAGACAATGGGGGTTGTGATATACATGTGATTGGGAGAGAGTTGGGGGCTGTTATGGTCCTGTGATGCGGAGAAAATTGGGGGCTCTCATATACCTGTGTTGGGTAGAGAGCTGGGATCTCTTGCTCACCTGAAATGGGGAGAGAGCTGGGGTCTTTCACACACCTGTGATGGGGAAAGAGATGGAGACTGTCAAACACCTGTGATGGGGAGAGACCTGGGGGCTGTCAGATACCTGTGATGCGGAGACAGCTGGTGTGTTTCACATACCTGTGATGTGGAGACAGCTGGGGGCTGACACATACCTGTGATGGGGAAAAAGTTGGGGGCTGTCAGGCTCCTGTGATGTGGAATCAGCTGGGGGCTGTCACATACCTGTGATGGGGAGAAAGCTGGGGCCTATCACTCACCTGTGATGGGGAGAGAGCTGGGGTCTGTCGCACACCTGTGATGGGGAGAGAGCTGGGGCTTGTCACTCCCCTATGATGGGGAGAGAGCTGGGGCTCACATATACCTGTGATGCGTAGACAGCTAGTGGTTGTCACATACCTGTGATGTGGAGACAATGGGCGTTGTGACATACCTGTGATGGGGAGAGAGTTGGGGGCTGTTAGGCTCCTTTGATGCGGAGACAGCTAAGGTCTCTCAGACACCTGTGATGGGGAGAGAGCTGGGGTCTGTCACTCACCTGTGATGGGGCGAGAGCTGGTGGCTGTCACACACCTGTGAATGGGAGAGAGCTGGGCATTGTCACTCACCTGTGATATGGAGACACCTGGGGACGGTCACACACCTGTGATGGAGAGAGAGCTGGGGGCTGTCACTCACTTGTGATGGGGAGAGAGATGGGGGCTGTCACATACATGTGTTGGAGCGATAGCTAGGGGCCGTCACCCACCTGTGAAAGGGAGAGAGCTGGGGGCTTTCACGCACCTGTGATATGGAGACGGCTGGGGACGGTCACACACCTGTGATGGGGAGAGAGCTGGGGGCTGTCACTCACTTGTGATGGGGAGAGCGATGGGGGCAGTGAATCAACTGTGATGGGGCGAGAGCTGGGGGCTGTCACCCACCTGTGATATGGAGACAGCTGGGGATGGTCACACACCTGTGATGAGGAGAGAGCTTGGCGTTGTCACATACCTATGATGTGGCGACAGCTGGGGGTTCTCACATACCTGTGATGGGGAGAGACTTGGGGTTTGTCAGGCACATGTGGTGCGGAGACAGCTGGGGGCTGTCACATACCTGTTATGGGGAGAGATCGGGGGGCTGTATCTCACCGGTGATAGGGAGAGAGCTGGGGGATGTCACACACCTGTGATGGGGAGAGAGCTTGGGTTTGTCACACACCTGTGATGGGGAGAGAGATGGGGATTGTCACTTACTTGTAATTCTAAGACAGCTGGGGGCTGTCACACTGCTGTGATTGGGAGAGAGCTGGGGGCTGTCTCTCACCGGGGATGGGGAGAGAGCTGGGGGATGTCACACACCTGTGATGGGAAGGGAGCTTGGGGCTCTCACTCACTTGTGAAGGGGAAAGAGATGGGGACTGTCAAACACTTCTGATGGGGAGAGTGCTGGGGCAAGTCACATACCTGTGATGCGGAGTAAGGTAGTTGCTGTCACATACTTGTGATGTGGAGACAGCTGGGGGCTGTCACATACCTGTGATGGGGAGAGAGCTGAGGGCTATCACTCACCTGTGATGGGGAGAGAGCTGGGGTCTGTCACACACCTGTGATGGGGAGAGAGCTGGGCACTGTCAAGCACCTATGATGGGGAGAGAGCTGGGGGCTGTCACATACCTGTGATGCAGATAGAGCTGGTGGCTGTCACATACCTGTGATGTGGAGACAGCTTGCGACTGTAACATACCTGTGATGGGGAGAGAGTTGGGAGCTGTCAGACACCTTTGATGCGGAGACAGCTGGGGGCTGTCACATACTTGTGATGGGGAGACAGCCGGGGGCCGTCACTCACCTGTGATGGGGAGAGAGGTGGGGGCTGTCACACACCTGTGATGGGGAGAGAGATGGGGACTGTCACATACCTGTGAGGCGGAGACAGCTGGGGGTTGTCACACACCTGTGATGGGGAGAGAGTTGGGTCCTGTCAGGCACTTGTGATGCGGAGAGAGCTGGGGGCTGTCACATGCCTGTGATGTGGAGACAGCTGGGGCCTGTCACATACCTGTGATGGGGCGAGAGCTGGGGGCTATCACTCACCTGTGATTGGGAGAGAGTTGGGGATTGTCACATACTTGTAATGCTGAGACAGCTGGGGACTCTCAAACACCTCTGATGGGGAGAGGCCTTGGGATTGCCCCATACATGTGATGTGGAGACAGCTGGGTGCTGCCACATACCTAAAATGGGGAGACAGCTGGGGGCAGTCACATACCTGTGATGTGGAGACAGCTGGGGCCTGTCAAATATTTGTGATGGGGAGAGAGTTTGGGCTCTCACATACCTGTGATGCAGAGAGAGCTGGTGGCTGTCACATACCTGTGATTTGGAGACAGCTGGAGGTTGTCACATACCTGTGATGGGGAGAGAGCTGGGGTCTGTCACACACCTGTGATGGGGAGAGAGCTGGGCACTGTCAAGCACCTATGATGGGGAGAGAGCTGGGGGCTGTCACATACCTGTGATGCAGATAGAGCTGGTGGCTGTCACATACCTCTGATGTGGAGACAGCTGGGGGCTGTCACATACCTGTGATGGGGAGAGAGCTGCGGACTGTCAAACACCTATGATGGGGAGAGAGCTGGGGGCTTTCAGTCACCTGTGATGTGTAGACTGCTGGTGGCTGTCACATACCTGTGATGGGGAAAGAGCTGCGGGCTGTCACACACCTGTGATGGGGAGAGAGTTGGGGATTGTCACATACTTGTAATGCTGAGACAGCTGGGGGCTGTCACACACCGGTGATGGGTGTAGAGCTGGGGTTGTCACTCACCGGTGATGGGGAGAGAGATGCGGACTGTCACATACCTGTTATGCTGAGACAGCTGGGGGCTGTCACATACCTGTGATGGGGAGAGAGCTGGGGGCTGTCACATACCTGTGATGTGGAGACAGGTGGGGGCTGTCACATACTTGTGATGGGGAGAGAGCTGGGGGCTGTCACTCACCTGTGATCAGGAGAGAGATTGGGGCTGTCACCCACCTGTGAAGGGGAGAGAGCTGGGGGCTTTCACGCACCTGTGATATGGAGACAACTGGGGACGGTCACGCACGTGTGATGGGGAGAGAGCTGGGGACTGACACACCTGTGATGGGGAGAGAGCTGGGGGCTGTCACTCACCTCTAATGGGGAGAGAGCTCGCGGCTATCACAAACCTGTGATGGGGAAACACATGCGGACTGTCAAACACCTGTGATGGGGAGAGACCTGGGGGCTGTCACATACCTGTGATGCGGAGACAGCTGGTGTCTTTCACATACCTGTGATGTGGAGACAGCTAAGGGCTAACACATACCTGTGATGGGGAGAAAGTTGGGTGCTCTCAGGCATCTGTGATGTGGAGACAGATGGGAGTTGTCACATACCTGTGATTGGGAGAGAGCTGGGGGCCGTCACTCACCTGTGATGGGGAGACAGTTTCTGGCTGTCACACACCTGTGATGGGGAGAGAGATGGGGACTGTCACATACCTGTGATGCTGTTACAGCTGGGGGCTGTCACATACTTGTGATGGGGAGAGAGCTGAGGGCTGTTACTCACCTGAGATGGGAAGAGAGATGAGGTATGCCAATCACCTGTGATGGGGAGCGAGCTGGGGCTGTCACGCACCTGTGATATGGAGATAGCTGGGGTCGGTCACACACCTGTGATGGGTAGCCAGTTGGGGTCTGCCAGGCAACTGTGATGCGGTGACACCTGGGGTCTGTCAACTACCTCTGATGGGGAGAGAGCTGGGGGGTGTCACTCACCTGTGATGGGGAGAGAGCTGGGGGCTGTCACTCACCTGTGATGTGGAGAGAGCTGGGGGCTGTCACTCACCTGTGAAGGGGAGAGAGCTGGGCGTTGTCACGCACCTGTGATATGGAGATAGATGGGGACGGTCACACACCTGTGATGGAGGGAGAGCTTGGGGCTGTCACACACCTGTGATGGCACGGGAGATGGGGACTGTCTAACACCTGTGATGGGGACAGAGGTGGGGTCTCTCACATACCTGAGAAGGGGAAGGGATAGGGACTGTCACTCCCCTGTGATGGGGAGAGAGCTGGGGGCGGTCACTCACCTCTAATGGGGAGAGAGCTCGCGGCTATCACACACCTGTGATGGGGAAAGACATGCGGACTGTCAAACACCTGTGATGGGGAGAGAACTGGGGCTGTCACTTACATGTGATGCGGAGACAGCTGGTGTCTTTCACATACCTCTGATGTGGAGACAGCTAAGGGCTAACACATACTTGTGATGGGGAGAAAGTTGGGTGCTGTCAGGCATCTGTGATGTGGAGACAGCTGAGAGTTGTCACATACCTGTGATTGGGAGATAGCTGGGGTCTGTCACTCACCTATGATCTGGAGAGAGCTGGGTGCTATCACACAGTTTTGATGGGGAGAGAGATGGGGACTGTCACATACCTGTGACAGGTAGAGCTGGGGGCCGCCACTCACCTGTGATGGGGAGAGAGCTGGGGGCTGTCACTCACCTGTAATGAGGAAAGAGATGGGGGCTGTCTCTCACCTGTGATGGGGAGAGAGCTGGGGGCTGTCATCCACCTGTGAAGGGGAGAGAGCTGGGCGTTGTCACTCACCTGTGATATGGAGAGAGCTGGGGACGGTCAAACACCTATGATGGGGAGAGAGCTTGTGTTTGTCACATACCTGTGATATAGAGACAGCTGTGGTCTATCACATACCTATAATGGGGAGACAGCTGGGGGCTGTGACATACCTGTGATGGGGAGAGAGTAGGAGGCTGTCACGCACCTGTGATATAGACAGCTGGGGACGGTCACACAACTGTGATGGGGAGAGAGCTGGTGGCTGTCACTCACTTGTGATGAGGAGAGAGATGGGGGCTGTTAGTCAACTGTGATGGGGCGAGAGCTGGGGGCTGTCATCCACCTGTGATGGAGAGACAGCTTGGGGCTGTAACTCACCGGTGATGGGGAGAGAGCTGTGGGATGTCACACACCTGTGATGGGGAGAGAGCTTGGGGTTGTCACACACCTCTGATGGGGAGAGAGATGGGGATTGTCACTTACTTTTAATGCTAAGACAGATGGGGGCTGTCACACTACTGTGATTGGGGGAGAGCTGGGGGCTCACACATACCTATGATGCAGAGACAGCTAGTGGTTGTCACATCCCTGTGATGTGGAGACAATGGGGGTTGTGATATACATGTGATTGGGAGAGAGTTGGGGGCTGTTATGGTCCTGTGATGCGGAGAAAATTGGGAGCTCTCATATACCTGTGTTGGGTAGAGAGCTGGGATCTCTTGCTCACCTGAAATGGGGAGAGAGCTGGGGTCTTTCACACACCTGTGATGGGGAAAGAGATGGAGACTGTCAAACACCTGTGATGGGGAGAGACCTGGGGGCTGTCAGATACCTGTGATGCGGAGACAGCTGGTGTGTTTCACATACCTGTGATGTGGAGACAGCTGGGGGCTGACACATACCTGTGATGGGGAAAAAGTTGGGGGCTGTCAGGCTCCTGTGATGTGGAATCAGCTGGGGGCTGTCACATACCTGTGATGGGGAGAAAGCTGGGGCCTATCACTCACCTGTGATGGGGAGAGAGCTGGGGTCTGTCGCACACCTGTGATGGGGAGAGAGCTGGGGCTTGTCACTCCCCTATGATGGGGAGAGAGCTGGGGCTCACATATACCTGTGATGCGTAGACAGCTAGTGGTTGTCACATACCTGTGATGTGGAGACAATGGGCGTTGTGACATACCTGTGATGGGGAGAGAGTTGGGGGCTGTTAGGCTCCTTTGATGCGGAGACAGCTAAGGTCTCTCAGACACCTGTGATTGGGAGAGAGCTGGGGGCTGTCACTCACCTGTGATGGGGCGAGAGCTGGTGGCTGTCACACACCTGTGAATGGGAGAGAGCTGGGCATTGTCACTCACCTGTGATATGGAGACACCTGGGGACGGTCACACACCTGTGATGGAGAGAGAGCTGGGGGCTGTCACTCACTTGTGATGGGGAGAGAGATGGGGGCTGTCACATACATGTGTTGGAGCGATAGCTAGGGGCCGTCACCCACCTGTGAAAGGGAGAGAGCTGGGGGCTTTCACGCACCTGTGATATGGAGACGGCTGGGGACGGTCACACACCTGTGATGGGGAGAGAGCTGGGGGCTGTCACTCACTTGTGATGGGGAGAGCGATGGGGGCAGTGAATCAACTGTGATGGGGCGAGAGCTGGGGGCTGTCACCCACCTGTGATATGGAGACAGCTGGGGATGGTCACACACCTGTGATGAGGAGAGAGCTTGGCGTTGTCACATACCTATGATGTGGCGACAGCTGGGGGTTCTCACATACCTGTGATGGGGAGAGACTTGGGGTTTGACAGGCACATGTGGTGCGGAGACAGCTGGGGGCTGTCACATACCTGTTATGGGGAGAGATCGGGGGGCTGTATCTCACCGGTGATAGGGAGAGAGCTGGGGGATGTCACACACCTGTGATGGGGAGAGAGCTTGGGTTTGTCACACACCTGTGATATAGAGACAGCTGTGGTCTATCACATACCTATAATGGGGAGACAGCTGGGGGCTGTGACATACCTGTGATGGGGAGAGAGTAGGAGGCTGTCACGCACCTGTGATATAGACAGCTGGGGACGGTCACACAACTGTGATGGGGAGAGAGCTGGTGGCTGTCGCTCACTTGTGATGAGGAGAGAGATGGGGGCTGTTAGTCAACTGTGATGGGGCGAGAGCTGGGGGTTGTCATCCACCTGTGATGGGGAGACAGCTTGGGGCTGTAACTCACCGGTGATGGGGAGAGAGCTGTGGGATGTCACACACCTGTGATGGGGAGAGAGCTTGGGGTTGTCACACACCTCTGATGGGGAGAGAGATGGGGATTGTCACTTACTTTTAATGCTAAGACAGATGGGGGCTGTCACACTACTGTGATTGGGGGAGAGCTGGGGGCTCACACATACCTATGATGCAGAGACAGCTAGTGGTTGTCACATCCCTGTGATGTGGAGACAATGGGGGTTGTGATATACATGTGATTGGGAGAGAGTTGGGGGCTGTTATGGTCCTGTGATGCGGAGAAAATTGGGGGCTCTCCTATACCTGTGTTGGGTAGAGAGCTGGGATCTCTTGCTCACCTGAAATGGGGAGAGAGCTGGGGTCTTTCACACACCTGTGATGGGGAAAGAGATGGAGACTGTCAAACACCTGTGATGGGGAGAGACCTGGGGGCTGTCAGATACCTGTGATGCGGAGACAGCTGGTGTGTTTGACATACCTGTGATGTGGAGACAGCTGGGGGCTGACACATACCTGTGATGGGGAAAAAGTTGGGGGCTGTCAGGCTCCTGTGATGTGGAATCAGCTGGGGGCTGTCACATACCTGTGATGGGGAGAAAGCTGGGGCCTATCACTCACCTGTGATGGGGAGAGAGCTGGGGTCTGTCGCACACCTGTGATGGGGAGAGAGCTGGGGCTTGTCACTCCCCTATGATGGGGAGAGAGCTGGGGCTCACATATACCTGTGATGCGTAGACAGCTAGTGGTTGTCACATACCTGTGATGTGGAGACAATGGGCGTTGTGACATACCTGTGATGGGGAGAGAGTTGGGGGCTGTTAGGCTCCTGTGATGTGGAGACAGCTGGGGGCTCTCAGATACCTGTGATGGGGAGAGAGCTGGGGGCTGTCACTCACTTGTCATGGGGAGAGAGATGGGGGCTGTCACATACATGTGTTGGAGCGATAGCTAGGGGCCGTCACCCACCTGTGAAAGGGAGAGAGTTGGGGGCTTTCACGCACCTGTGATATGGAGACATCTGGGATCGGTCACACACCTGTGATGGGGAGAGAGCTGGGGGCTGTCCCTCACTTGTGATGGGGCGAGAGCTGGGGGCTGTCACCCACCTGTGAAGGGGAAAGAGGTGGGGGCTTTCACGCACCTGTGATATGGAGACAGCTGGGGATGGTCACTCACCTGTGATGGGGAGAGAGCTGGGTTTCTCACATACCTGTGATGCGTAGACAGCTAGTGGTTGTCACATACCTGTGATGTGGAGACAATGGGCGTTGTGACATACCTGTGATCGGGAGAGAGGTGGGGGCTGTTAGGCACCTGTGATGCGGAGAGGGCTGGGGGCTCTCAGATACCTGTGATGGGGAGAGAGCTGGGGGCTGTCACTCACCTGTGATGGGGAGAGAGCTGGTGGCTGTCACACACCTGTGAATAGGAGAGAGCTGGGCATTGTCACTCACCTGTGATATGGAGATACCTGGGGACGGTCACACACCTGTGATGGGGAGAGAGCTGGGGGCTATCACTCACTGTTGATGGGGAGAGAGATGGGTCTGTCACATACATGTGTTGGAGCGAGAGCTGGGGGCCGTCACCCACCTGTGAAAGGGAGAGAGCTGAGGGCTTTCACGCACCTCTGATATGGAGACAGCTGGGGACGGTCACACACCTGTGATGGGGAGAGAGCAGGGGGCAGTCACTCACTTGTGATGGGGAGAGAGATGGGGTCAGTCAATCAACTGTGATGGGGCGAGAGCTTGGGTCTGTCACCCACCTGTGAAGGGGAAAGAGCTGGGGGCTTTCACGCACCTGTGGTATGCAGACAGCTGGGTATGGTCATACACCTGTGATGAAGAGAGAGCTTGGCGTTGTCACATACCTGTGATGTGGCGACAGCTGCGGGCTCTCACATACCTGTGATGGAGAGAGACTTGGCGTTTGTCAGGCACCTGTCATGCGGAGACAGCTGGGGGCTGTCACATACCTGTGATGGGGAGAGAGCTGGGGGCTGTAACTCACCAGTGATGGGGAGAGAGCTGGGGCATGTAACACACCAGTGATGGGGAGAGAGCTTGCGGTTTTCACACAGCTGTGATGGGGAGAGAGATGGGGATTGTCACTTACTTGTAATGCTGAGACAGCTGGGGGCTGTCACACACCGGTGATGGGGAGAGAGCTGCGGACTGTCAAACACCTATGATGGGGAGAGAGCTGGGGGCTGTCAGTCACCTGTGATGTGGAGACTGCTGGTGGCTGTCACATACCTGTGATGGGGAGAGAGCTGCGGGCTGTCACACACCTGTGATGGGGAGAGAGTTGGGGATTTTCACATACTTGTAATGCTGAGACAGCTGGGGGCTGTCACACCCCGGTGATGGGTGTAGAGCTAGGGCTGTCACTCACCGGTGATGGGGAGAGAGATGCGGACTGTCACATACCTGTTATGCTGAGACAGCTGGGGGCTGTCACATACCTGTGATGGGGAGAGAGCTGGGGGCTGTCACATACCTGTGATGTGGAGACAGGTGGGGGCTGTCACATACCTGTGATGGGGAGAGAGCTGGGGGCTGTAACTCACCTGTGATCAGGAGAGAGCTTGGGGCTGTCACCCACCTGTGAAGGGGAGAGAGCTGGGGGCTTTCACGCACCTGTGATATGGAGACAACGGGGGACGGTCACACACCTGTGATGGGGAGAGAGCTTGTCGTTGTCACATACCTGTGATGTGGAGACTGCTGGGGGCTATCATATACCTGTAATTGGGAGAGAGCTGGGGGCCGTCACTCACCTGTGATGGGGAGACAGTTTCTGGCTGTCACACACCTGTGATGGGGAGAGAGATGGGGACTGTCACATACCTGTGATGCTGTTACAGCTGGGGGCTGTCACATACTTGTGATGGGGAGAGAGCTGAGGGCTGTTACTCACCTGAGATGGGAAGAAAGATGAGGTATGTCAATCACCTGTGATGGGGAGCGAGCTGGGGCTGTCACGCACCTGTGATATGGAGATAGCTGGGGTCGGTCACACACCTGTGATGGGTAGCCAGTTGGGGTCTGCCAGGCAACTGTGATGCGGTGACACCTGGGGTCTGTCAACTACCTCTGATGGGGAGAGAGCTGGGGGGTGTCACTCATCTGTGATGGGGAGAGAGCTTGGGGCTGTCACTCCCCTGTGAAGGGGAGAGAGCTGGGCGTTGTCACGCACCTGTGATATGGAGATAGATGGGGACGGTCACACACCTGTGATGGAGGGAGAGCTTGAGGCTGTCACACACCTGTGATGGCACGGGAGATGGGGACTGTCTAACACCTGTGATGGGGACAGAGGTGGGGTCTGTCACATACCTGAGAAGGGGAAGGGATAGGGACTGTCACTCCCCTGTGATGGGGAGAGAGTTGGGGGCTGTCACTCACCTCTAATGGGGAGAGAGCTCGCGGCTATCACAGACCTGTGATGGGGAAAGACATGCGGACTGTCAAACGCCTGTGATGGGGAGAGAACTGGGGCTGTCACATACATGTGATGCGGAGACAGCTGGTGTCTTTCACATACCTCTGATGTGGAGACAGCTAAGGGCTAACACATACTTGTGATGGGGAGAAAGTTGGGTGCTGTCAGGCATCTGTGATGTGGAGACAGCTGGGAGTTGTCACATACCTGTGATTGGGAGATAGCTGGGGTCTGTCACTCACCTATGATCTGGAGAGAGCTGGGGGCTATCACACAGTTTTGATGGGGAGAGAGATGGGGACTGTCACATACCTGTGACGGGTAGAGCTGGGGGCCGCCACTCACCTGTGATGGGGAGAGAGCTGGGGGCTGTCACTCACCTGTAATGAGGAGAGAGATGGGGGCTGTCTCTCACCTGTGATGGGGAGAGAGCTGGGGGCTGTCATCCACCTGTGAAGGGGAGAGAGCAGGGCGTTGTCACTCACCTGTGATATGGAGAGAGCTGGGGACGGTCAAACACCTATGATGGGGAGAGAGCTTGGGTTTGTCACATACCTGTGATATAGAGACAGCTGTGGTCTATCACATACCTATAATGGGGAGACAGCTGGGGGCTGTGACATACCTGTGATGGGGAGAGAGTAGGAGGCTGTCACGCACCTGTGATATAGACAGCTGGGGACGGTCACACAACTGTGATGGGGAGAGAGCTGGTGGCTGTCACTCACTTGTGATGGGGAGAGAGATGGGGGCTGTCAATCAACTGTGATGGGGCGAGAGCTGGGGGCTGTCATCCACCTGTGAAGGGGAAAGAGCTGGGGCTTTCTCGCACCTGTGATATGGAGACAGCTGGGGATGGTCACACACCTGTGACGAGGAGAGAGCTTGGCGTTGTCACATACCTGTGATGTGGAGACAGCTGGGGGCTGTCACATAGCTGTTATGGGGAGAGACTTGGGGTTTGTCAGGCAACTGTGATGTGGAGACAGCTGGGGGCTCTCACATACCTGTGATGGGGAGAGAGCTTGGGGCTGTAACTCACCGGTGATGGGGAGAGAGCTGTGGGATGTCACACACCTGTGATGGGGAGAGAGCTTGGGGTTGTTAGACACCTCTGATGGGGAGAGAGATGGGGATTGTCACTTACTTTTAATGCTAAGACAGATGGGGGCTGTCACACTACTGTGATTGGGGGAGAGCTGGGGGCTCACACATACCTATGATGCAGAGACAGCTAGTGGTTGTCACATCCCTGTGATGTGGAGACAATGGGGGTTGTGACATACCTCTGATGGGGAGAGAGTTGGGGGTGTTAGGGTCCTGTGATGCGGAGAAAGATGGAGTCTCTCATATACCTGTGATGCGGAGAGAGCTGGGATCTCTTGTTCACCTGAAATGGGGAGAGAGCTGGGGTCTGTCACACACCTGTGATGGGGAAAGAGATGGGGACTGTCAAACACCTGTGATGGGGAGAGACCTGGGGGCTGTCAGATACCTGTGATGCGGAGACAGCTGGTGTGTTTCACATACCTGTGATGTGGAGACAGCTGGGGGTTGACACATACCTGTGAAGGGGAGAAAGTTGGGGGCTGTCAGGCTCCTGTGATGCGGAATCAGCTGGGCGCTGTCACATACCTGTGATGGGGAAAAAGCTGGGGTCTATCACTCACCTGTGATGGGGAGAGAGCTGGGGCTCACCCATACCTGTGATGCGTAGACACCTAGTGGTTGTCACATACCTGTGATGTGGAGACAATGGGCATTGTGACATACCTGTGATGGCGAGAGAGTTGGGGGCTGTTAGCCTCCTGTGATGTGGAGACAGCTGGGGGCTCTCAGATACCTGTGATGGGGAGAGAGCTGGGGGCTGTCACTCACCTGTGATGGGGAGAGAGCTGGGGGCTGTCACACACCTGTGAATCTGAGAGAGCTGGGCATTGTCACTCACCTGTGATTTGGAGACACCTGGGGACGGTCACACACCTGTGATGGGGAGAGAGCTGGGGGCTGTCACTCACTTGTCATGGGGAGAGAGATGGGGGCTGTCACATACATGTGTTGGAGCGATAGCTAGGGGCCGTCACCCACCTGTGAAAGGGAGAGAGTTGGGGGCTTTCACGCACCTGTGATATGGAGACAGCTGGGATCGGTCACACACCTGTGATGGGGAGAGAGCTGGGGGCTGTCACTCACTTGTGATGGGGCGAGAGCTGGGGGCTGTCACCCACCTGTGAAGGGGAAAGAGCTGGGGGCTTTCACGCACCTGTGATATGGAGACAGCTGGGGATGGTCACTCACCTGTGATGGGGAGAGAGCTGGGTTTCTCACATACCTGTGATGCGTAGACAGCTAGTGGTTGTCACATACCTGTGATGTGGAGACAATGGGCGTTGTGACATACCTGTGATCGGGAGAGAGGTGGGGGCTGTTAGGCACCTGTGATGCGGAGAGAGCTGGGGGCTCTCAGATACCTGTGATGGGGAGAGAGCTGGGGGCTGTCACTCACCTGTGATGGGGAGAGAGCTGGTGGCTGTCACACACCTGTGAATAGGAGAGAGCTGGGCATTGTCACTCACCTGTGATATGGAGACACCTGGGGACGGTCACACACCTGTGATGGGGAGAGAGCTGGGGGCTGTCACTCACTGTTGATGGGGAGAGAGATGGGTCTGTCACATACATGTGTTGGAGCGAGAGCTGGGGGCCGTCACCCACCTGTGAAAGGGAGAGAGCTGAGGGCTTTCACGCACCTCTGATATGGAGACAGCTGGGGACGGTCACACACCTGTGATGGGGAGAGAGCAGGGGGCAGTCACTCACTTGTGATGGGGAGAGAGATGGGGTCAGTCAATCAACTGTGATGGGGCGAGAGCTTGGGTCTGTCACCCACCTGTGAAGGGGAAAGAGCTGGGGGCTTTCACGCACCTGTGGTATGCAGACAGCTGGGTATGGTCATACACCTGTGATGAAGAGAGAGCTTGGCGTTGTCACATACCTGTGATGTGGCGACAGCTGCGGGCTCTCACATACCTGTGATGGAGAGAGACTTGGCGTTTGTCAGGCACCTGTCATGCGGAGACAGCTGGGGGCTGTCACATACCTGTGATGGGGAGAGAGCTGGGGGCTGTAACTCACCAGTGATGGGGAGAGAGCTGGGGCATGTAACACACCTGTGATGGGGAGAGAGCTTGCGGTTTTCACACAGCTGTGATGGGGAGAGAGATGGGGATTGTCACTTACTTGTAATGCTGAGACAGCTGGGGGCTGTCACACACCGGTGATGGGGAGAGAGCTGCGGACTGTCAAACACCTATGATGGGGAGAGAGCTGGGGGCTGTCAGTCACCTGTGATGGGGAGACTGCTGGTGGCTGTCACATACCTGTGATGGGGAGAGAGCTGCGGGCTGTCACACACCTGTGATGGGGAGAGAGTTGGGGATTTTCACATACTTGTAATGCTGAGACAGCTGGGGGCTGTCACACCCCGGTGATGGGTGTAGAGCTAGGGCTGTCACTCACCGGTGATGGGGAGAGAGATGCGGACTGTCACATACCTGTTATGCTGAGACAGCTGGGGGCTGTCACATACCTGTGATGGGGAGAGAGCTGGGGGCTGTCACATACCTGTGATGTGGAGACAGGTGGGGGCTGTCACATACCTGTGATGGGGAGAGAGCTGGGGGCTGTAACTCACCTGTGATCAGGAGAGAGCTTGGGGCTGTCACCCACCTGTGAAGGGGAGAGAGCTGGGGGCTTTCACGCACCTGTGATATGGAGACAACGGGGGACGGTCACACACCTGTGATGGGGAGAGAGCTTGTCGTTGTCACATACCTGTGATGTGGAGACTGCTGGGGGCTATCATATACCTGTAATTGGGAGAGAGCTGGGGGCCGTCACTCACCTGTGATGGGGAGACAGTTTCTGGCTGTCACACACCTGTGATGGGGAGAGAGATGGGGACTGTCACATACCTGTGATGCTGTTACAGCTGGGGGCTGTCACATACTTGTGATGGGGAGAGAGCTGAGGGCTGTTACTCACCTGAGATGGGAAGAAAGATGAGGTATGTCAATCACCTGTGATGGGGAGCGAGCTGGGGCTGTCACGCACCTGTGATATGGAGATAGCTGGGGTCGGTCACACACCTGTGATGGGTAGCCAGTTGGGGTCTGCCAGGCAACTGTGATGCGGTGACACCTGGGGTCTGTCAACTACCTCTGATGGGGAGAGAGCTGGGGGGTGTCACTCATCTGTGATGGGGAGAGAGCTTGGGGCTGTCACTCCCCTGTGAAGGGGAGAGAGCTGGGCGTTGTCACGCACCTGTGATATGGAGATAGATGGGGACGGTCACACACCTGTGATGGAGGGAGAGCTTGAGGCTGTCACACACCTGTGATGGCACGGGAGATGGGGACTGTCTAACACCTGTGATGGGGACAGAGGTGGGGTCTGTCACATACCTGAGAAGGGGAAGGGATAGGGACTGTCACTCCCCTGTGATGGGGAGAGAGTTGGGGGCTGTCACTCACCTCTAATGGGGAGAGAGCTCGCGGCTATCACAGACCTGTGATGGGGAAAGACATGCGGACTGTCAAACGCCTGTGATGGGGAGAGAACTGGGGCTGTCACATACATGTGATGCGGAGACAGCTGGTGTCTTTCACATACCTCTGATGTGGAGACAGCTAAGGGCTAACACATACTTGTGATGGGGAGAAAGTTGGGTGCTGTCAGGCATCTGTGATGTGGAGACAGCTGGGAGTTGTCACATACCTGTGATTGGGAGATAGCTGGGGTCTGTCACTCACCTATGATCTGGAGAGAGCTGGGGGCTATCACACAGTTTTGATGGGGAGAGAGATGGGGACTGTCACATACCTGTGACGGGTAGAGCTGGGGGCCGCCACTCACCTGTGATGGGGAGAGAGCTGGGGGCTGTCACTCACCTGTAATGAGGAGAGAGATGGGGGCTGTCTCTCACCTGTGATGGGGAGAGAGCTGGGGGCTGTCATCCACCTGTGAAGGGGAGAGAGCAGGGCGTTGTCACTCACCTGTGATATGGAGAGAGCTGGGGACGGTCAAACACCTATGATGGGGAGAGAGCTTGGGTTTGTCACATACCTGTGATATAGAGACAGCTGTGGTCTATCACATACCTATAATGGGGAGACAGCTGGGGGCTGTGACATACCTGTGATGGGGAGAGAGTAGGAGGCTGTCACGCACCTGTGATATAGACAGCTGGGGACGGTCACACAACTGTGATGGGGAGAGAGCTGGTGGCTGTCACTCACTTGTGATGGGGAGAGAGATGGGGGCTGTCAATCAACTGTGATGGGGCGAGAGCTGGGGGCTGTCATCCACCTGTGAAGGGGAAAGAGCTGGGGCTTTCTCGCACCTGTGATATGGAGACAGCTGGGGATGGTCACACACCTGTGACGAGGAGAGAGCTTGGCGTTGTCACATACCTGTGATGTGGAGACAGCTGGGGGCTGTCACATAGCTGTTATGGGGAGAGACTTGGGGTTTGTCAGGCAACTGTGATGTGGAGACAGCTGGGGGCTCTCACATACCTGTGATGGGGAGAGAGCTTGGGGCTGTAACTCACCGGTGATGGGGAGAGAGCTGCGGGCTGTCACACACCTGTGATGGGGAGAGAGTTGGGGATTGTCACATACTTGTAATGCTGAGACAGCTGGGGGCTGTCACACACCTGTGATGGGGAGAGAGCTGGGTTTTGTCACTCCCCTATGATGGGGAGAGAGCTGGGGCTCACATATACCTGTGATGCATAGACAGCTAGTGGTTGTCAGATACCTGTGATGTGGAGACAATGGGCATTGTGACATACCTGTGATGGGGAGAGAGTTGGGGGCTGTTAGACACCTCTGATGGGGAGAGAGATGGGGATTGTCACTTACTTTTAATGCTAAGACAGATGGGGGCTGTCACACTACTGTGATTGGGGGAGAGCTGGGGGCTCACACATACCTATGATGCAGAGACAGCTAGTGGTTGTCACATCCCTGTGATGTGGAGACAATGGGGGTTGTGACATACCTCTGATGGGGAGAGAGTTGGGGGTGTTAGGGTCCTGTGATGCGGAGAAAGATGGAGTCTCTCATATACCTGTGATGCGGAGAGAGCTGGGATCTCTTGTTCACCTGAAATGGGGAGAGAGCTGGGGTCTGTCACACACCTGTGATGGGGAAAGAGATGGGGACTGTCAAACACCTGTGATGGGGAGAGACCTGGGGGCTGTCAGATACCTGTGATGCGGAGACAGCTGGTGTGTTTCACATACCTGTGATGTGGAGACAGCTGGGGGTTGACACATACCTGTGAAGGGGAGAAAGTTGGGGGCTGTCAGGCTCCTGTGATGCGGAATCAGCTGGGCGCTGTCACATACCTGTGATGGGGAAAAAGCTGGGGTCTATCACTCACCTGTGATGGGGAGAGAGCTGGGGCTCACCCATACCTGTGATGCGTAGACACCTAGTGGTTGTCACATACCTGTGATGTGGAGACAATGGGCATTGTGACATACCTGTGATGGCGAGAGAGTTGGGGGCTGTTAGCCTCCTGTGATGTGGAGACAGCTGGGGGCTCTCAGATACCTGTGATGGGGAGAGAGCTGGGGGCTGTCACTCACCTGTGATGGGGAGAGAGCTGGGGGCTGTCACACACCTGTGAATCTGAGAGAGCTGGGCATTGTCACTCACCTGTGATTTGGAGACACCTGGGGACGGTCACACACCTGTGATGGGGAGAGAGCTGGGGGCTGTCACTCACTTGTCATGGGGAGAGAGATGGGGGCTGTCACATACATGTGTTGGAGCGATAGCTAGGGGCCGTCACCCACCTGTGAAAGGGAGAGAGTTGGGGGCTTTCACGCACCTGTGATATGGAGACAGCTGGGATCGGTCACACACCTGTGATGGGGAGAGAGCTGGGGGCTGTCACTCACTTGTGATGGGGCGAGAGCTGGGGGCTGTCACCCACCTGTGAAGGGGAAAGAGCTGGGGGCTTTCACGCACCTGTGATATGGAGACAGCTGGGGATGGTCACTCACCTGTGATGGGGAGAGAGCTGGGTTTCTCACATACCTGTGATGCGTAGACAGCTAGTGGTTGTCACATACCTGTGATGTGGAGACAATGGGCGTTGTGACATACCTGTGATCGGGAGAGAGGTGGGGGCTGTTAGGCACCTGTGATGCGGAGAGAGCTGGGGGCTCTCAGATACCTGTGATGGGGAGAGAGCTGGGGGCTGTCACTCACCTGTGATGGGGAGAGAGCTGGTGGCTGTCACACACCTGTGAATAGGAGAGAGCTGGGCATTGTCACTCACCTGTGATATGGAGACACCTGGGGACGGTCACACACCTGTGATGGGGAGAGAGCTGGGGGCTGTCACTCACTGTTGATGGGGAGAGAGATGGGTCTGTCACATACATGTGTTGGAGCGAGAGCTGGGGGCCGTCACCCACCTGTGAAAGGGAGAGAGCTGAGGGCTTTCACGCACCTCTGATATGGAGACAGCTGGGGACGGTCACACACCTGTGATGGGGAGAGAGCAGGGGGCAGTCACTCACTTGTGATGGGGAGAGAGATGGGGTCAGTCAATCAACTGTGATGGGGCGAGAGCTTGGGTCTGTCACCCACCTGTGAAGGGGAAAGAGCTGGGGGCTTTCACGCACCTGTGGTATGCAGACAGCTGGGTATGGTCATACACCTGTGATGAAGAGAGAGCTTGGCGTTGTCACATACCTGTGATGTGGCGACAGCTGCGGGCTCTCACATACCTGTGATGGAGAGAGACTTGGCGTTTGTCAGGCACCTGTCATGCGGAGACAGCTGGGGGCTGTCACATACCTGTGATGGGGAGAGAGCTGGGGGCTGTAACTCACCAGTGATGGGGAGAGAGCTGGGGCATGTAACACACCTGTGATGGGGAGAGAGCTTGCGGTTTTCACACAGCTGTGATGGGGAGAGAGATGGGGATTGTCACTTACTTGTAATGCTGAGACAGCTGGGGGCTGTCACACACCGGTGATGGGGAGAGAGCTGCGGACTGTCAAACACCTATGATGGGGAGAGAGCTGGGGGCTGTCAGTCACCTGTGATGTGTAGACTGCTGGTGGCTGTCACATACCTGTGATGGGGAGAGAGCTGCGGGCTGTCACACACCTGTGATGGGGAGAGAGTTGGGGATTGTCACATACTTGTAATGCTGAGACAGCTGGGGGCTGTCACACACCGGTGATGGGTGTAGAGCTGGGGTTGTCACTCACCGGTGATGGGGAGAGAGATGCGGACTGTCACATACCTGTTATGCTGAGACAGCTGGGGGCTGTCACATACCTGTGATGGGGAGAGAGCTGGGGGCTGTCACATACCTGTGATGTGGAGACAGGTGGGGGCTGTCACATACTTGTGATGGGGAGAGAGCTGGGGGCTGTCACTCACCTGTGATCAGGAGAGAGATTGGGGCTGTCACCCACCTGTGAAGGGGAGAGAGCTGGGGGCTTCCACGCACCTGTGATATGGAGACAACTGGGGACGGTCACGCACGTGTGATGGGGAGAGAGCTGGGGACTGACACACCTGTGATGGGGAGAGAGCTGAGGGCTGTCACTCACCTCTAATGGGGAGAGAGCTCGCGGCTATCACAAACCTGTGATGGGGAAACACATGCGGACTGTCAAACACCTGTGATGGGGAGAGACCTGGGGGCTGTCACATACCTGTGATGCGGAGACAGCTGGTGTCTTTCACATACCTGTGATGTGGAGACAGCTAAGGGCTAACACATACCTGTGATGGGGAGAAAGTTGGGTGCTCTCAGGCATCTGTGATGTGGAGACAGATGGGAGTTGTCACATACCTGTGATTGGGAGAAAGCTGCGGTCTGTCACTCACCTATGATGTGAAGAGAGCTGGGGGCTATCACAGAGCTTTGATGGGGAGAGAGATGGGGACTGTCACATACCTGTGACGCTGAGACAGCTGGGGGCTGTCACGTAACTGTGACGGGTAGAGCAGGGGCCGCCACTCACCTGTGATGGGGAGAGAGCTGGGGGCTGTCACTCACCTGTAGTGAGGAGAGAGATGGGGGCTGTCTCTCACCTGTGATGGGGAGAGAGCTGGGGGCTGTCATCCTGCTATGAAGAGGCGAAACCTGGGCGTTGTCACTCACCTGTGCTATGGAGAGAGCTGGGGACGGTGAAACACCTGTGATGGGGAGAGAGCTTGGGTTTGTCACATACCTGTGATATAGAGACAGCTGTGGTCTATCACATAGGGTTTGTCACATACCTGTGATATAGAGACAGCTGTGGTCTATCACATACCTATAATGGGGAGACAGCTGGGGGCTGTGACATACCTGTGATGGGGAAAGAGTAGGAGGCTGTCACGCACCTGTGATATAGAGACAGCTGGCGACGGTCACACAACTGTGATGGGGAGAGAGCTGGTGGCTGTTACTCACTTGTGATGGGGAGAGAGATGGGGGCTGTCAATCAACTGTGATGGGGCGAGAGCTGGGGGCTGTCATCCACCTGTGAAGGGGAAAGAGCTGGGGCTTCCTCGCACCTGTGATATGGAGACAGCTGGGGATGGTCGAACACCTGTGACGAGGAGAGAGGTTGGCGTTGTCACATACCTGTGATGTGGAGACAGCTGCGGGCTGTCACACTGCTGTGATTGGGGGAGAGCTGGGGGCTGTCACTCACCGGGGATGGGGAGAGAGCTGGGTGCTCACACATACCTATGATGCACAGAAAGCTAGTGGTTGTCACATCCCTGTGATGTGGAGACAATGGGGGTTGTGACATACCTCTGATGGGGAGAGAGTTGGGGGTGTTAGAGTCCTGTGATGCGGAGAAAGATGGAGTCTCTCATATACCTGTGATGCGGAGAGAGCTGGGATCTCTTGTTCACCTGAAATGGGGAGAGAGCTGGGGTCTGTAACACACCTGTGATGGGGAAAGAGATGGGGACTGTCAAACACCTGTGATGGGGAGAGACCTGGGGGCTGTCAGATACCTGTGATGCGGAGACAGCTGGTGTGTTTCACATACCTGTGATGTGGAGACAGCTGGGGGTTGACACATACCTGTGAAGGGGAGAAAGTTGGGCGCTGTCAGGCTCCTGTGATGCGGAATCAGACGGGCGCTGTCACATACCTGTGATGGGGAAAAAGCTGGGGTCTATCACTCACCTGTGATGGGGAGAGAGCTGGGGTCTGTCGCACACCTGTGATTGGGAGAGAGCTGGGGCTCACCCATACCTGTGATGCGTAGACACCTAGTTGTTGTCACATACCTGTGATGTGGAGACAATGGGCGTTGTGACATACCTGTGATGGGGAGAGAGTTGGGGGCTGTCACACACCTGTGAATCTGAGAGAGCTGGTCATTGTCACTCACCTGTGATTTGGAGACACCTGGGGACGGTCACACACCTGTGATGGGGAGAGAGCTGGGGGCTGTCACTCACTTGTCATGGGGAGAGAGATGGGGGCTGTCACATACATGTGTTGGAGCGATAGCTAGGGGCCGTCACCCACCTGTGAAAGGGAGAGAGTTGGGGGCTTTCACGCACCTGTGATATGGAGACAGCTGGGATCGGTCACACACCTGTGATGGGGAGAGAGCTGGGGGCTGTCACTCACTTGTGATGGGGCGAGAGCTGGGGGCTGTCACCCACCTGTGAAGGGGAAAGAGCTGGGGGCTTTCACGCACCTGTGATATGGAGACAGCTGGGGATGGTCACTCACCTGTGATGGGGAGAGAGCTGGGTTTCTCACATACCTGTGATGCGTAGACAGCTAGTGGTTGTCACATACCTGTGATGTGGAGACAATGGGCGTTGTGACATACCTGTGATCGGGAGAGAGGTGGGGGCTGTTAGGCACCTGTGATGCGGAGAGAGCTGGGGGCTCTCAGATACCTGTGATGGGGAGAGAGCTGGGGGCTGTCACTCACCTGTGATGGGGAGAGAGCTGGTGGCTGTCACACACCTGTGAATAGGAGAGAGCTGGGCATTGTCACTCACCTGTGATATGGAGACACCTGGGGACGGTCACACACCTGTGATGGGGAGAGAGCTGGGGGCTGTCACTCACTGTTGATGGGGAGAGAGATGGGTCTGTCACATACATGTGTTGGAGCGAGAGCTGGGGCCGTCACCCACCTGTGAAAGGGAGAGAGCTGAGGGCTTTCACGCACCTCTGATATGGAGACAGCTGGGGACGGTCACACACCTGTGATGGGGAGAGAGCAGGGGGCAGTCACTCACTTGTGATGGGGAGAGAGATGGGGTCAGTCAATCAACTGTGATGGGGCGAGAGCTTGGGTCTGTCACCCACCTGTGAAGGGGAAAGAGCTGGGGGCTTTCACGCACCTGTGGTATGCAGACAGCTGGGTATGGTCATACACCTGTGATGAAGAGAGAGCTTGGCGTTGTCACATACCTGTGATGTGGCGACAGCTGCGGGCTCTCACATACCTGTGATGGAGAGAGACTTGGCGTTTGTCAGGCACCTGTCATGCGGAGACAGCTGGGGGCTGTCACATACCTGTGATGGGGAGAGAGCTGGGGGCTGTAACTCACCAGTGATGGGGAGAGAGCTGGGGCATGTAACACACCTGTGATGGGGAGAGAGCTTGCGGTTTTCACACAGCTGTGATGGGGAGAGAGATGGGGATTGTCACTTACTTGTAATGCTGAGACAGCTGGGGGCTGTCACACACCGGTGATGGGGAGAGAGCTGCGGACTGTCAAACACCTATGATGGGGAGAGAGCTGGGGGCTGTCAGTCACCTGTGATGTGGAGACTGCTGGTGGCTGTCACATACCTGTGATGGGGAGAGAGCTGCGGGCTGTCACACACCTGTGATGGGGAGAGAGTTGGGGATTTTCACATACTTGTAATGCTGAGACAGCTGGGGGCTGTCACACCCCGGTGATGGGTGTAGAGCTAGGGCTGTCACTCACCGGTGATGGGGAGAGAGATGCGGACTGTCACATACCTGTTATGCTGAGACAGCTGGGGGCTGTCACATACCTGTGATGGGGAGAGAGCTGGGGGCTGTCACATACCTGTGATGTGGAGACAGGTGGGGGCTGTCACATACCTGTGATGGGGAGAGAGCTGGGGGCTGTAACTCACCTGTGATCAGGAGAGAGCTTGGGGCTGTCACCCACCTGTGAAGGGGAGAGAGCTGGGGGCTTTCACGCACCTGTGATATGGAGACAACGGGGGACGGTCACACACCTGTGATGGGGAGAGAGCTTGTCGTTGTCACATACCTGTGATGTGGAGACTGCTGGGGGCTATCATATACCTGTAATTGGGAGAGAGCTGGGGGCCGTCACTCACCTGTGATGGGGAGACAGTTTCTGGCTGTCACACACCTGTGATGGGGAGAGAGATGGGGACTGTCACATACCTGTGATGCTGTTACAGCTGGGGGCTGTCACATACTTGTGATGGGGAGAGAGCTGAGGGCTGTTACTCACCTGAGATGGGAAGAAAGATGAGGTATGTCAATCACCTGTGATGGGGAGCGAGCTGGGGCTGTCACGCACCTGTGATATGGAGATAGCTGGGGTCGGTCACACACCTGTGATGGGTAGCCAGTTGGGGTCTGCCAGGCAACTGTGATGCGGTGACACCTGGGGTCTGTCAACTACCTCTGATGGGGAGAGAGCTGGGGGGTGTCACTCATCTGTGATGGGGAGAGAGCTTGGGGCTGTCACTCCCCTGTGAAGGGGAGAGAGCTGGGCGTTGTCACGCACCTGTGATATGGAGATAGATGGGGACGGTCACACACCTGTGATGGAGGGAGAGCTTGAGGCTGTCACACACCTGTGATGGCACGGGAGATGGGGACTGTCTAACACCTGTGATGGGGACAGAGGTGGGGTCTGTCACATACCTGAGAAGGGGAAGGGATAGGGACTGTCACTCCCCTGTGATGGGGAGAGAGTTGGGGGCTGTCACTCACCTCTAATGGGGAGAGAGCTCGCGGCTATCACAGACCTGTGATGGGGAAAGACATGCGGACTGTCAAACGCCTGTGATGGGGAGAGAACTGGGGCTGTCACATACATGTGATGCGGAGACAGCTGGTGTCTTTCACATACCTCTGATGTGGAGACAGCTAAGGGCTAACACATACTTGTGATGGGGAGAAAGTTGGGTGCTGTCAGGCATCTGTGATGTGGAGACAGCTGGGAGTTGTCACATACCTGTGATTGGGAGATAGCTGGGGTCTGTCACTCACCTATGATCTGGAGAGAGCTGGGGGCTATCACACAGTTTTGATGGGGAGAGAGATGGGGACTGTCACATACCTGTGACGGGTAGAGCTGGGGGCCGCCACTCACCTGTGATGGGGAGAGAGCTGGGGGCTGTCACTCACCTGTAATGAGGAGAGAGATGGGGGCTGTCTCTCACCTGTGATGGGGAGAGAGCTGGGGGCTGTCATCCACCTGTGAAGGGGAGAGAGCAGGGCGTTGTCACTCACCTGTGATATGGAGAGAGCTGGGGACGGTCAAACACCTATGATGGGGAGAGAGCTTGGGTTTGTCACATACCTGTGATATAGAGACAGCTGTGGTCTATCACATACCTATAATGGGGAGACAGCTGGGGGCTGTGACATACCTGTGATGGGGAGAGAGTAGGAGGCTGTCACGCACCTGTGATATAGACAGCTGGGGACGGTCACACAACTGTGATGGGGAGAGAGCTGGTGGCTGTCACTCACTTGTGATGGGGAGAGAGATGGGGGCTGTCAATCAACTGTGATGGGGCGAGAGCTGGGGGCTGTCATCCACCTGTGAAGGGGAAAGAGCTGGGGCTTTCTCGCACCTGTGATATGGAGACAGCTGGGGATGGTCACACACCTGTGACGAGGAGAGAGCTTGGCGTTGTCACATACCTGTGATGTGGAGACAGCTGGGGGCTGTCACATAGCTGTTATGGGGAGAGACTTGGGGTTTGTCAGGCAACTGTGATGTGGAGACAGCTGGGGGCTCTCACATACCTGTGATGGGGAGAGAGCTTGGGGCTGTAACTCACCGGTGATGGGGAGAGAGCTGTGGGATGTCACACACCTGTGATGGGGAGAGAGCTTGGGGTTGTTAGACACCTCTGATGGGGAGAGAGATGGGGATTGTCACTTACTTTTAATGCTAAGACAGATGGGGGCTGTCACACTACTGTGATTGGGGGAGAGCTGGGGGCTCACACATACCTATGATGCAGAGACAGCTAGTGGTTGTCACATCCCTGTGATGTGGAGACAATGGGGGTTGTGACATACCTCTGATGGGGAGAGAGTTGGGGGTGTTAGGGTCCTGTGATGCGGAGAAAGATGGAGTCTCTCATATACCTGTGATGCGGAGAGAGCTGGGATCTCTTGTTCACCTGAAATGGGGAGAGAGCTGGGGTCTGTCACACACCTGTGATGGGGAAAGAGATGGGGACTGTCAAACACCTGTGATGGGGAGAGACCTGGGGGCTGTCAGATACCTGTGATGCGGAGACAGCTGGTGTGTTTCACATACCTGTGATGTGGAGACAGCTGGGGGTTGACACATACCTGTGAAGGGGAGAAAGTTGGGGGCTGTCAGGCTCCTGTGATGCGGAATCAGCTGGGCGCTGTCACATACCTGTGATGGGGAAAAAGCTGGGGTCTATCACTCACCTGTGATGGGGAGAGAGCTGGGGCTCACGCATACCTGTGATGCGTAGACACCTAGTGGTTGTCACATACCTGTGATGTGGAGACAATGGGCATTGTGACATACCTGTGATGGCGAGAGAGTTGGGGGCTGTTAGCCTCCTGTGATGTGGAGACAGCTGGGGGCTCTCAGATACCTGTGATGGGGAGAGAGCTGGGGGCTGTCACTCACCTGTGATGGGGAGAGAGCTGGGGGCTGTCACACACCTGTGAATCTGAGAGAGCTGGGCATTGTCACTCACCTGTGATTTGGAGACACCTGGGGACGGTCACACACCTGTGATGGGGAGAGAGCTGGGGGCTGTCACTCACTTGTCATGGGGAGAGAGATGGGGGCTGTCACATACATGTGTTGGAGCGATAGCTAGGGGCCGTCACCCACCTGTGAAAGGGAGAGAGTTGGGGGCTTTCACGCACCTGTGATATGGAGACAGCTGGGATCGGTCACACACCTGTGATGGGGAGAGAGCTGGGGGCTGTCACTCACTTGTGATGGGGCGAGAGCTGGGGGCTGTCACCCACCTGTGAAGGGGAAAGAGCTGGGGGCTTTCACGCACCTGTGATATGGAGACAGCTGGGGATGGTCACTCACCTGTGATGGGGAGAGAGCTGGGTTTCTCACATACCTGTGATGCGTAGACAGCTAGTGGTTGTCACATACCTGTGATGTGGAGACAATGGGCGTTGTGACATACCTGTGATCGGGAGAGAGGTGGGGGCTGTTAGGCACCTGTGATGCGGAGAGAGCTGGGGGCTCTCAGATACCTGTGATGGGGAGAGAGCTGGGGGCTGTCACTCACCTGTGATGGGGAGAGAGCTGGTGGCTGTCACACACCTGTGAATAGGAGAGAGCTGGGCATTGTCACTCACCTGTGATATGGAGACACCTGGGGACGGTCACACACCTGTGATGGGGAGAGAGCTGGGGGCTGTCACTCACTGTTGATGGGGAGAGAGATGGGTCTGTCACATACATGTGTTGGAGCGAGAGCTGGGGGCCGTCACCCACCTGTGAAAGGGAGAGAGCTGAGGGCTTTCACGCACCTCTGATATGGAGACAGCTGGGGACGGTCACACACCTGTGATGGGGAGAGAGCAGGGGGCAGTCACTCACTTGTGATGGGGAGAGAGATGGGGTCAGTCAATCAACTGTGATGGGGCGAGAGCTTGGGTCTGTCACCCACCTGTGAAGGGGAAAGAGCTGGGGGCTTTCACGCACCTGTGGTATGCAGACAGCTGGGTATGGTCATACACCTGTGATGAAGAGAGAGCTTGGCGTTGTCACATACCTGTGATGTGGCGACAGCTGCGGGCTCTCACATACCTGTGATGGAGAGAGACTTGGCGTTTGTCAGGCACCTGTCATGCGGAGACAGTTGGGGGCTGTCACATACCTGTGATGGGGAGAGAGCTGGGGGCTGTAACTCACCAGTGATGGGGAGAGAGCTGGGGCATGTAACACACCTGTGATGGGGAGAGAGCTTGCGGTTTTCACACAGCTGTGATGGGGAGAGAGATGGGGATTGTCACTTACTTGTAATGCTGAGACAGCTGGGGGCTGTCACACACCGGTGATGGGGAGAGAGCTGCGGACTGTCAAACACCTATGATGGGGAGAGAGCTGGGGGCTGTCAGTCACCTGTGATGTGGAGACTGCTGGTGGCTGTCACATACCTGTGATGGGGAGAGAGCTGCGGGCTGTCACACACCTGTGATGGGGAGAGAGTTGGGGATTTTCACATACTTGTAATGCTGAGACAGCTGGGGGCTGTCACACCCCGGTGATGGGTGTAGAGCTGGGGCTGTCACTCACCGGTGATGGGGAGAGAGATGCGGACTGTCACATACCTGTTATGCTGAGACAGCTGGGGGCTGTCACATACCTGTGATGGGGAGAGAGCTGGGGGCTGTCACATACCTGTGATGTGGAGACAGGTGGGGGCTGTCACATACCTGTGATGGGGAGAGAGCTGGGGGCTTTAACTCACCTGTGATCAGGAGAGAGCTTGGGGCTGTCACCCACCTGTGAAGGGGAGAGAGCTGGGGGCTTTCACGCACCTGTGATATGGAGACAACGGGGGACGGTCACACACCTGTGATGGGGAGAGAGCTTGTCGTTGTCACATACCTGTGATGTGGAGACTGCTGGGGGCTATCATATACCTGTAATTGGGAGAGAGCTGGGGGCCGTCACTCACCTGTGATGGGGAGACAGTTTCTGGCTGTCACACACCTGTGATGGGGAGAGAGATGGGGACTGTCACATACCTGTGATGCTGTTACAGCTGGGGGCTGTCACATACTTGTGATGGGGAGAGAGCTGAGGGCTGTTACTCACCTGAGATGGGAAGAAAGATGAGGTATGTCAATCACCTGTGATGGGGAGCGAGCTGGGGCTGTCACGCACCTGTGATATGGAGATAGCTGGGGTCGGTCACACACCTGTGATGGGTAGCCAGTTGGGGTCTGCCAGGCAACTGTGATGCGGTGACACCTGGGGTCTGTCAACTACCTCTGATGGGGAGAGAGCTGGGGGGTGTCACTCATCTGTGATGGGGAGAGAGCTTGGGGCTGTCACTCCCCTGTGAAGGGGAGAGAGCTGGGCGTTGTCACGCACCTGTGATATGGAGATAGATGGGGACGGTCACACACCTGTGATGGAGGGAGAGCTTGAGGCTGTCACACACCTGTGATGGCACGGGAGATGGGGACTGTCTAACACCTGTGATGGGGACAGAGGTGGGGTCTGTCACATACCTGAGAAGGGGAAGGGATAGGGACTGTCACTCCCCTGTGATGGGGAGAGAGTTGGGGGCTGTCACTCACCTCTAATGGGGAGAGAGCTCGCGGCTATCACAGACCTGTGATGGGGAAAGACATGCGGACTGTCAAACGCCTGTGATGGGGAGAGAACTGGGGCTGTCACATACATGTGATGCGGAGACAGCTGGTGTCTTTCACATACCTCTGATGTGGAGACAGCTAAGGGCTAACACATACTTGTGATGGGGAGAAAGTTGGGTGCTGTCAGGCATCTGTGATGTGGAGACAGCTGGGAGTTGTCACATACCTGTGATTGGGAGATAGCTGGGGTCTGTCACTCACCTATGATCTGGAGAGAGCTGGGGGCTATCACACAGTTTTGATGGGGAGAGAGATGGGGACTGTCACATACCTGTGACGGGTAGAGCTGGGGGCCGCCACTCACCTGTGATGGGGAGAGAGCTGGGGGCTGTCACTCACCTGTAATGAGGAGAGAGATGGGGGCTGTCTCTCACCTGTGATGGGGAGAGAGCTGGGGGCTGTCATCCACCTGTGAAGGGGAGAGAGCAGGGCGTTGTCACTCACCTGTGATATGGAGAGAGCTGGGGACGGTCAAACACCTATGATGGGGAGAGAGCTTGGGTTTGTCACATACCTGTGATATAGAGACAGCTGTGGTCTATCACATACCTATAATGGGGAGACAGCTGGGGGCTGTGACATACCTGTGATGGGGAGAGAGTAGGAGGCTGTCACGCACCTGTGATATAGACAGCTGGGGACGGTCACACAACTGTGATGGGGAGAGAGCTGGTGGCTGTCACTCACTTGTGATGGGGAGAGAGATGGGGGCTGTCAATCAACTGTGATGGGGCGAGAGCTGGGGGCTGTCATCCACCTGTGAAGGGGAAAGAGCTGGGGCTTTCTCGCACCTGTGATATGGAGACAGCTGGGGATGGTCACACACCTGTGACGAGGAGAGAGCTTGGCGTTGTCACATACCTGTGATGTGGAGACAGCTGGGGGCTGTCACATAGCTGTTATGGGGAGAGACTTGGGGTTTGTCAGGCAACTGTGATGTGGAGACAGCTGGGGGCTCTCACATACCTGTGATGGGGAGAGAGCTTGGGGCTGTAACTCACCGGTGATGGGGAGAGAGCTGTGGGATGTCACACACCTGTGATGGGGAGAGAGCTTGGGGTTGTTAGACACCTCTGATGGGGAGAGAGATGGGGATTGTCACTTACTTTTAATGCTAAGACAGATGGGGGCTGTCACACTACTGTGATTGGGGGAGAGCTGGGGGCTCACACATACCTATGATGCAGAGACAGCTAGTGGTTGTCACATCCCTGTGATGTGGAGACAATGGGGGTTGTGACATACCTCTGATGGGGAGAGAGTTGGGGGTGTTAGGGTCCTGTGATGCGGAGAAAGATGGAGTCTCTCATATACCTGTGATGCGGAGAGAGCTGGGATCTCTTGTTCACCTGAAATGGGGAGAGAGCTGGGGTCTGTCACACACCTGTGATGGGGAAAGAGATGGGGACTGTCAAACACCTGTGATGGGGAGAGACCTGGGGGCTGTCAGATACCTGTGATGCGGAGACAGCTGGTGTGTTTCACATACCTGTGATGTGGAGACAGCTGGGGGTTGACACATACCTGTGAAGGGGAGAAAGTTGGGGGCTGTCAGGCTCCTGTGATGCGGAATCAGCTGGGCGCTGTCACATACCTGTGATGGGGAAAAAGCTGGGGTCTATCACTCACCTGTGATGGGGAGAGAGCTGGGGCTCACCCATACCTGTGATGCGTAGACACCTAGTGGTTGTCACATACCTGTGATGTGGAGACAATGGGCATTGTGACATACCTGTGATGGCGAGAGAGTTGGGGGCTGTTAGCCTCCTGTGATGTGGAGACAGCTGGGGGCTCTCAGATACCTGTGATGGGGAGAGAGCTGGGGGCTGTCACTCACCTGTGATGGGGAGAGAGCTGGGGGCTGTCACACACCTGTGAATCTGAGAGAGCTGGGCATTGTCACTCACCTGTGATTTGGAGACACCTGGGGACGGTCACACACCTGTGATGGGGAGAGAGCTGGGGGCTGTCACTCACTTGTCATGGGGAGAGAGATGGGGGCTGTCACATACATGTGTTGGAGCGATAGCTAGGGGCCGTCACCCACCTGTGAAAGGGAGAGAGTTGGGGGCTTTCACGCACCTGTGATATGGAGACAGCTGGGATCGGTCACACACCTGTGATGGGGAGAGAGCTGGGGGCTGTCACTCACTTGTGATGGGGCGAGAGCTGGGGGCTGTCACCCACCTGTGAAGGGGAAAGAGCTGGGGGCTTTCACGCACCTGTGATATGGAGACAGCTGGGGATGGTCACTCACCTGTGATGGGGAGAGAGCTGGGTTTCTCACATACCTGTGATGCGTAGACAGCTAGTGGTTGTCACATACCTGTGATGTGGAGACAATGGGCGTTGTGACATACCTGTGATCGGGAGAGAGGTGGGGGCTGTTAGGCACCTGTGATGCGGAGAGAGCTGGGGGCTCTCAGATACCTGTGATGGGGAGAGAGCTGGGGGCTGTCACTCACCTGTGATGGGGAGAGAGCTGGTGGCTGTCACACACCTGTGAATAGGAGAGAGCTGGGCATTGTCACTCACCTGTGATATGGAGACACCTGGGGACGGTCACACACCTGTGATGGGGAGAGAGCTGGGGGCTGTCACTCACTGTTGATGGGGAGAGAGATGGGTCTGTCACATACATGTGTTGGAGCGAGAGCTGGGGGCCGTCACCCACCTGTGAAAGGGAGAGAGCTGAGGGCTTTCACGCACCTCTGATATGGAGACAGCTGGGGACGGTCACACACCTGTGATGGGGAGAGAGCAGGGGGCAGTCACTCACTTGTGATGGGGAGAGAGATGGGGTCAGTCAATCAACTGTGATGGGGCGAGAGCTTGGGTCTGTCACCCACCTGTGAAGGGGAAAGAGCTGGGGGCTTTCACGCACCTGTGGTATGCAGACAGCTGGGTATGGTCATACACCTGTGATGAAGAGAGAGCTTGGCGTTGTCACATACCTGTGATGTGGCGACAGCTGCGGGCTCTCACATACCTGTGATGGAGAGAGACTTGGCGTTTGTCAGGCACCTGTCATGCGGAGACAGCTGGGGGCTGTCACATACCTGTGATGGGGAGAGAGCTGGGGGCTGTAACTCACCAGTGATGGGGAGAGAGCTGGGGCATGTAACACACCTGTGATGGGGAGAGAACTTGCGGTTTTCACACAGCTGTGATGGGGAGAGAGATGGGGATTGTCACTTACTTGTAATGCTGAGACAGCTGGGGGCTGTCACACACCGGTGATGGGGAGAGAGCTGCGGACTGTCAAACACCTATGATGGGGAGAGAGCTGGGGGCTGTCAGTCACCTGTGATGTGGAGACTGCTGGTGGCTGTCACATACCTGTGATGGGGAGAGAGCTGCGGGCTGTCACACACCTGTGATGGGGAGAGAGTTGGGGATTTTCACATACTTGTAATGCTGAGACAGCTGGGGGCTGTCACACCCCGGTGATGGGTGTAGAGCTAGGGCTGTCACTCACCGGTGATGGGGAGAGAGATGCGGACTGTCACATACCTGTTATGCTGAGACAGCTGGGGGCTGTCACATACCTGTGATGGGGAGAGAGCTGGGGGCTGTCACATACCTGTGATGTGGAGACAGGTGGGGGCTGTCACATACCTGTGATGGGGAGAGAGCTGGGGGCTGTAACTCACCTGTGATCAGGAGAGAGCTTGGGGCTGTCACCCACCTGTGAAGGGGAGAGAGCTGGGGGCTTTCACGCACCTGTGATATGGAGACAACGGGGGACGGTCACACACCTGTGATGGGGAGAGAGCTTGTCGTTGTCACATACCTGTGATGTGGAGACTGCTGGGGGCTATCATATACCTGTAATTGGGAGAGAGCTGGGGGCCGTCACTCACCTGTGATGGGGAGACAGTTTCTGGCTGTCACACACCTGTGATGGGGAGAGAGATGGGGACTGTCACATACCTGTGATGCTGTTACAGCTGGGGGCTGTCACATACTTGTGATGGGGAGAGAGCTGAGGGCTGTTACTCACCTGAGATGGGAAGAAAGATGAGGTATGTCAATCACCTGTGATGGGGAGCGAGCTGGGGCTGTCACGCACCTGTGATATGGAGATAGCTGGGGTCGGTCACACACCTGTGATGGGTAGCCAGTTGGGGTCTGCCAGGCAACTGTGATGCGGTGACACCTGGGGTCTGTCAACTACCTCTGATGGGGAGAGAGCTGGGGGGTGTCACTCATCTGTGATGGGGAGAGAGCTTGGGGCTGTCACTCCCCTGTGAAGGGGAGAGAGCTGGGCGTTGTCACGCACCTGTGATATGGAGATAGATGGGGACGGTCACACACCTGTGATGGAGGGAGAGCTTGAGGCTGTCACACACCTGTGATGGCACGGGAGATGGGGACTGTCTAACACCTGTGATGGGGACAGAGGTGGGGTCTGTCACATACCTGAGAAGGGGAAGGGATAGGGACTGTCACTCCCCTGTGATGGGGAGAGAGTTGGGGGCTGTCACTCACCTCTAATGGGGAGAGAGCTCGCGGCTATCACAGACCTGTGATGGGGAAAGACATGCGGACTGTCAAACGCCTGTGATGGGGAGAGAACTGGGGCTGTCACATACATGTGATGCGGAGACAGCTGGTGTCTTTCACATACCTCTGATGTGGAGACAGCTAAGGGCTAACACATACTTGTGATGGGGAGAAAGTTGGGTGCTGTCAGGCATCTGTGATGTGGAGACAGCTGGGAGTTGTCACATACCTGTGATTGGGAGATAGCTGGGGTCTGTCACTCACCTATGATCTGGAGAGAGCTGGGGGCTATCACACAGTTTTGATGGGGAGAGAGATGGGGACTGTCACATACCTGTGACGGGTAGAGCTGGGGGCCGCCACTCACCTGTGATGGGGAGAGAGCTGGGGGCTGTCACTCACCTGTAATGAGGAGAGAGATGGGGGCTGTCTCTCACCTGTGATGGGGAGAGAGCTGGGGGCTGTCATCCACCTGTGAAGGGGAGAGAGCAGGGCGTTGTCACTCACCTGTGATATGGAGAGAGCTGGGGACGGTCAAACACCTATGATGGGGAGAGAGCTTGGGTTTGTCACATACCTGTGATATAGAGACAGCTGTGGTCTATCACATACCTATAATGGGGAGACAGCTGGGGGCTGTGACATACCTGTGATGGGGAGAGAGTAGGAGGCTGTCACGCACCTGTGATATAGACAGCTGGGGACGGTCACACAACTGTGATGGGGAGAGAGCTGGTGGCTGTCACTCACTTGTGATGGGGAGAGAGATGGGGGCTGTCAATCAACTGTGATGGGGCGAGAGCTGGGGGCTGTCATCCACCTGTGAAGGGGAAAGAGCTGGGGCTTTCTCGCACCTGTGATATGGAGACAGCTGGGGATGGTCACACACCTGTGACGAGGAGAGAGCTTGGCGTTGTCACATACCTGTGATGTGGAGACAGCTGGGGGCTGTCACATAGCTGTTATGGGGAGAGACTTGGGGTTTGTCAGGCAACTGTGATGTGGAGACAGCTGGGGGCTCTCACATACCTGTGATGGGGAGAGAGCTTGGGGCTGTAACTCACCGGTGATGGGGAGAGAGCTGTGGGATGTCACACACCTGTGATGGGGAGAGAGCTTGGGGTTGTTAGACACCTCTGATGGGGAGAGAGATGGGGATTGTCACTTACTTTTAATGCTAAGACAGATGGGGGCTGTCACACTACTGTGATTGGGGGAGAGCTGGGGGCTCACACATACCTATGATGCAGAGACAGCTAGTGGTTGTCACATCCCTGTGATGTGGAGACAATGGGGGTTGTGACATACCTCTGATGGGGAGAGAGTTGGGGGTGTTAGGGTCCTGTGATGCGGAGAAAGATGGAGTCTCTCATATACCTGTGATGCGGAGAGAGCTGGGATCTCTTGTTCACCTGAAATGGGGAGAGAGCTGGGGTCTGTCACACACCTGTGATGGGGAAAGAGATGGGGACTGTCAAACACCTGTGATGGGGAGAGACCTGGGGGCTGTCAGATACCTGTGATGCGGAGACAGCTGGTGTGTTTCACATACCTGTGATGTGGAGACAGCTGGGGGTTGACACATACCTGTGAAGGGGAGAAAGTTGGGGGCTGTCAGGCTCCTGTGATGCGGAATCAGCTGGGCGCTGTCACATACCTGTGATGGGGAAAAAGCTGGGGTCTATCACTCACCTGTGATGGGGAGAGAGCTGGGGCTCACCCATACCTGTGATGCGTAGACACCTAGTGGTTGTCACATACCTGTGATGTGGAGACAATGGGCATTGTGACATACCTGTGATGGCGAGAGAGTTGGGGGCTGTTAGCCTCCTGTGATGTGGAGACAGCTGGGGGCTCTCAGATACCTGTGATGGGGAGAGAGCTGGGGGCTGTCACTCACCTGTGATGGGGAGAGAGCTGGGGGCTGTCACACACCTGTGAATCTGAGAGAGCTGGGCATTGTCACTCACCTGTGATTTGGAGACACCTGGGGACGGTCACACACCTGTGATGGGGAGAGAGCTGGGGGCTGTCACTCACTTGTCATGGGGAGAGAGATGGGGGCTGTCACATACATGTGTTGGAGCGATAGCTAGGGGCCGTCACCCACCTGTGAAAGGGAGAGAGTTGGGGGCTTTCACGCACCTGTGATATGGAGACAGCTGGGATCGGTCACACACCTGTGATGGGGAGAGAGCTGGGGGCTGTCACTCACTTGTGATGGGGCGAGAGCTGGGGGCTGTCACCCACCTGTGAAGGGGAAAGAGCTGGGGGCTTTCACGCACCTGTGATATGGAGACAGCTGGGGATGGTCACTCACCTGTGATGGGGAGAGAGCTGGGTTTCTCACATACCTGTGATGCGTAGACAGCTAGTGGTTGTCACATACCTGTGATGTGGAGACAATGGGCGTTGTGACATACCTGTGATCGGGAGAGAGGTGGGGGCTGTTAGGCACCTGTGATGCGGAGAGAGCTGGGGGCTCTCAGATACCTGTGATGGGGAGAGAGCTGGGGGCTGTCACTCACCTGTGATGGGGAGAGAGCTGGTGGCTGTCACACACCTGTGAATAGGAGAGAGCTGGGCATTGTCACTCACCTGTGATATGGAGACACCTGGGGACGGTCACACACCTGTGATGGGGAGAGAGCTGGGGGCTGTCACTCACTGTTGATGGGGAGAGAGATGGGTCTGTCACATACATGTGTTGGAGCGAGAGCTGGGGGCCGTCACCCACCTGTGAAAGGGAGAGAGCTGAGGGCTTTCACGCACCTCTGATATGGAGACAGCTGGGGACGGTCACACACCTGTGATGGGGAGAGAGCAGGGGGCAGTCACTCACTTGTGATGGGGAGAGAGATGGGGTCAGTCAATCAACTGTGATGGGGCGAGAGCTTGGGTCTGTCACCCACCTGTGAAGGGGAAAGAGCTGGGGGCTTTCACGCACCTGTGGTATGCAGACAGCTGGGTATGGTCATACACCTGTGATGAAGAGAGAGCTTGGCGTTGTCACATACCTGTGATGTGGCGACAGCTGCGGGCTCTCACATACCTGTGATGGAGAGAGACTTGGCGTTTGTCAGGCACCTGTCATGCGGAGACAGCTGGGGGCTGTCACATACCTGTGATGGGGAGAGAGCTGGGGGCTGTAACTCACCAGTGATGGGGAGAGAGCTGGGGCATGTAACACACCTGTGATGGGGAGAGAGCTTGCGGTTTTCACACAGCTGTGATGGGGAGAGAGATGGGGATTGTCACTTACTTGTAATGCTGAGACAGCTGGGGGCTGTCACACACCGGTGATGGGGAGAGAGCTGCGGACTGTCAAACACCTATGATGGGGAGAGAGCTGGGGGCTGTCAGTCACCTGTGATGTGGAGACTGCTGGTGGCTGTCACATACCTGTGATGGGGAGAGAGCTGCGGGCTGTCACACACCTGTGATGGGGAGAGAGTTGGGGATTTTCACATACTTGTAATGCTGAGACAGCTGGGGGCTGTCACACCCCGGTGATGGGTGTAGAGCTGGGGCTGTCACTCACCGGTGATGGGGAGAGAGATGCGGACTGTCACATACCTGTTATGCTGAGACAGCTGGGGGCTGTCACATACCTGTGATGGGGAGAGAGCTGGGGGCTGTCACATACCTGTGATGTGGAGACAGGTGGGGGCTGTCACATACCTGTGATGGGGAGAGAGCTGGGGGCTGTAACTCACCTGTGATCAGGAGAGAGCTTGGGGCTGTCACCCACCTGTGAAGGGGAGAGAGCTGGGGGCTTTCACGCACCTGTGATATGGAGACAACGGGGGACGGTCACACACCTGTGATGGGGAGAGAGCTTGTCGTTGTCACATACCTGTGATGTGGAGACTGCTGGGGGCTATCATATACCTGTAATTGGGAGAGAGCTGGGGGCCGTCACTCACCTGTGATGGGGAGACAGTTTCTGGCTGTCACACACCTGTGATGGGGAGAGAGATGGGGACTGTCACATACCTGTGATGCTGTTACAGCTGGGGGCTGTCACATACTTGTGATGGGGAGAGAGCTGAGGGCTGTTACTCACCTGAGATGGGAAGAAAGATGAGGTATGTCAATCACCTGTGATGGGGAGCGAGCTGGGGCTGTCACGCACCTGTGATATGGAGATAGCTGGGGTCGGTCACACACCTGTGATGGGTAGCCAGTTGGGGTCTGCCAGGCAACTGTGATGCGGTGACACCTGGGGTCTGTCAACTACCTCTGATGGGGAGAGAGCTGGGGGGTGTCACTCATCTGTGATGGGGAGAGAGCTTGGGGCTGTCACTCCCCTGTGAAGGGGAGAGAGCTGGGCGTTGTCACGCACCTGTGATATGGAGATAGATGGGGACGGTCACACACCTGTGATGGAGGGAGAGCTTGAGGCTGTCACACACCTGTGATGGCACGGGAGATGGGGACTGTCTAACACCTGTGATGGGGACAGAGGTGGGGTCTGTCACATACCTGAGAAGGGGAAGGGATAGGGACTGTCACTCCCCTGTGATGGGGAGAGAGTTGGGGGCTGTCACTCACCTCTAATGGGGAGAGAGCTCGCGGCTATCACAGACCTGTGATGGGGAAAGACATGCGGACTGTCAAACGCCTGTGATGGGGAGAGAACTGGGGCTGTCACATACATGTGATGCGGAGACAGCTGGTGTCTTTCACATACCTCTGATGTGGAGACAGCTAAGGGCTAACACATACTTGTGATGGGGAGAAAGTTGGGTGCTGTCAGGCATCTGTGATGTGGAGACAGCTGGGAGTTGTCACATACCTGTGATTGGGAGATAGCTGGGGTCTGTCACTCACCTATGATCTGGAGAGAGCTGGGGGCTATCACACAGTTTTGATGGGGAGAGAGATGGGGACTGTCACATACCTGTGACGGGTAGAGCTGGGGGCCGCCACTCACCTGTGATGGGGAGAGAGCTGGGGGCTGTCACTCACCTGTAATGAGGAGAGAGATGGGGGCTGTCTCTCACCTGTGATGGGGAGAGAGCTGGGGGCTGTCATCCACCTGTGAAGGGGAGAGAGCAGGGCGTTGTCACTCACCTGTGATATGGAGAGAGCTGGGGACGGTCAAACACCTATGATGGGGAGAGAGCTTGGGTTTGTCACATACCTGTGATATAGAGACAGCTGTGGTCTATCACATACCTATAATGGGGAGACAGCTGGGGGCTGTGACATACCTGTGATGGGGAGAGAGTAGGAGGCTGTCACGCACCTGTGATATAGACAGCTGGGGACGGTCACACAACTGTGATGGGGAGAGAGCTGGTGGCTGTCACTCACTTGTGATGGGGAGAGAGATGGGGGCTGTCAATCAACTGTGATGGGGCGAGAGCTGGGGGCTGTCATCCACCTGTGAAGGGGAAAGAGCTGGGGCTTTCTCGCACCTGTGATATGGAGACAGCTGGGGATGGTCACACACCTGTGACGAGGAGAGAGCTTGGCGTTGTCACATACCTGTGATGTGGAGACAGCTGGGGGCTGTCACATAGCTGTTATGGGGAGAGACTTGGGGTTTGTCAGGCAACTGTGATGTGGAGACAGCTGGGGGCTCTCACATACCTGTGATGGGGAGAGAGCTTGGGGCTGTAACTCACCGGTGATGGGGAGAGAGCTGTGGGATGTCACACACCTGTGATGGGGAGAGAGCTTGGGGTTGTTAGACACCTCTGATGGGGAGAGAGATGGGGATTGTCACTTACTTTTAATGCTAAGACAGATGGGGGCTGTCACACTACTGTGATTGGGGGAGAGCTGGGGGCTCACACATACCTATGATGCAGAGACAGCTAGTGGTTGTCACATCCCTGTGATGTGGAGACAATGGGGGTTGTGACATACCTCTGATGGGGAGAGAGTTGGGGGTGTTAGGGTCCTGTGATGCGGAGAAAGATGGAGTCTCTCATATACCTGTGATGCGGAGAGAGCTGGGATCTCTTGTTCACCTGAAATGGGGAGAGAGCTGGGGTCTGTCACACACCTGTGATGGGGAAAGAGATGGGGACTGTCAAACACCTGTGATGGGGAGAGACCTGGGGGCTGTCAGATACCTGTGATGCGGAGACAGCTGGTGTGTTTCACATACCTGTGATGTGGAGACAGCTGGGGGTTGACACATACCTGTGAAGGGGAGAAAGTTGGGGGCTGTCAGGCTCCTGTGATGCGGAATCAGCTGGGCGCTGTCACATACCTGTGATGGGGAAAAAGCTGGGGTCTATCACTCACCTGTGATGGGGAGAGAGCTGGGGCTCACCCATACCTGTGATGCGTAGACACCTAGTGGTTGTCACATACCTGTGATGTGGAGACAATGGGCATTGTGACATACCTGTGATGGCGAGAGAGTTGGGGGCTGTTAGCCTCCTGTGATGTGGAGACAGCTGGGGGCTCTCAGATACCTGTGATGGGGAGAGAGCTGGGGGCTGTCACTCACCTGTGATGGGGAGAGAGCTGGGGGCTGTCACACACCTGTGAATCTGAGAGAGCTGGGCATTGTCACTCACCTGTGATTTGGAGACACCTGGGGACGGTCACACACCTGTGATGGGGAGAGAGCTGGGGGCTGTCACTCACTTGTCATGGGGAGAGAGATGGGGGCTGTCACATACATGTGTTGGAGCGATAGCTAGGGGCCGTCACCCACCTGTGAAAGGGAGAGAGTTGGGGGCTTTCACGCACCTGTGATATGGAGACAGCTGGGATCGGTCACACACCTGTGATGGGGAGAGAGCTGGGGGCTGTCACTCACTTGTGATGGGGCGAGAGCTGGGGGCTGTCACCCACCTGTGAAGGGGAAAGAGCTGGGGGCTTTCACGCACCTGTGATATGGAGACAGCTGGGGATGGTCACTCACCTGTGATGGGGAGAGAGCTGGGTTTCTCACATACCTGTGATGCGTAGACAGCTAGTGGTTGTCACATACCTGTGATGTGGAGACAATGGGCGTTGTGACATACCTGTGATCGGGAGAGAGGTGGGGGCTGTTAGGCACCTGTGATGCGGAGAGAGCTGGGGGCTCTCAGATACCTGTGATGGGGAGAGAGCTGGGGGCTGTCACTCACCTGTGATGGGGAGAGAGCTGGTGGCTGTCACACACCTGTGAATAGGAGAGAGCTGGGCATTGTCACTCACCTGTGATATGGAGACACCTGGGGACGGTCACACACCTGTGATGGGGAGAGAGCTGGGGGCTGTCACTCACTGTTGATGGGGAGAGAGATGGGTCTGTCACATACATGTGTTGGAGCGAGAGCTGGGGGCCGTCACCCACCTGTGAAAGGGAGAGAGCTGAGGGCTTTCACGCACCTCTGATATGGAGACAGCTGGGGACGGTCACACACCTGTGATGGGGAGAGAGCAGGGGGCAGTCACTCACTTGTGATGGGGAGAGAGATGGGGTCAGTCAATCAACTGTGATGGGGCGAGAGCTTGGGTCTGTCACCCACCTGTGAAGGGGAAAGAGCTGGGGGCTTTCACGCACCTGTGGTATGCAGACAGCTGGGTATGGTCATACACCTGTGATGAAGAGAGAGCTTGGCGTTGTCACATACCTGTGATGTGGCGACAGCTGCGGGCTCTCACATACCTGTGATGGAGAGAGACTTGGCGTTTGTCAGGCACCTGTCATGCGGAGACAGTTGGGGGCTGTCACATACCTGTGATGGGGAGAGAGCTGGGGGCTGTAACTCACCAGTGATGGGGAGAGAGCTGGGGCATGTAACACACCTGTGATGGGGAGAGAGCTTGCGGTTTTCACACAGCTGTGATGGGGAGAGAGATGGGGATTGTCACTTACTTGTAATGCTGAGACAGCTGGGGGCTGTCACACACCGGTGATGGGGAGAGAGCTGCGGACTGTCAAACACCTATGATGGGGAGAGAGCTGGGGGCTGTCAGTCACCTGTGATGTGGAGACTGCTGGTGGCTGTCACATACCTGTGATGGGGAGAGAGCTGCGGGCTGTCACACACCTGTGATGGGGAGAGAGTTGGGGATTTTCACATACTTGTAATGCTGAGACAGCTGGGGGCTGTCACACCCCGGTGATGGGTGTAGAGCTGGGGCTGTCACTCACCGGTGATGGGGAGAGAGATGCGGACTGTCACATACCTGTTATGCTGAGACAGCTGGGGGCTGTCACATACCTGTGATGGGGAGAGAGCTGGGGGCTGTCACATACCTGTGATGTGGAGACAGGTGGGGGCTGTCACATACCTGTGATGGGGAGAGAGCTGGGGGCTGTAACTCACCTGTGATCAGGAGAGAGCTTGGGGCTGTCACCCACCTGTGAAGGGGAGAGAGCTGGGGGCTTTCACGCACCTGTGATATGGAGACAACGGGGGACGGTCACACACCTGTGATGGGGAGAGAGCTTGTCGTTGTCACATACCTGTGATGTGGAGACTGCTGGGGGCTATCATATACCTGTAATTGGGAGAGAGCTGGGGGCCGTCACTCACCTGTGATGGGGAGACAGTTTCTGGCTGTCACACACCTGTGATGGGGAGAGAGATGGGGACTGTCACATACCTGTGATGCTGTTACAGCTGGGGGCTGTCACATACTTGTGATGGGGAGAGAGCTGAGGGCTGTTACTCACCTGAGATGGGAAGAAAGATGAGGTATGTCAATCACCTGTGATGGGGAGCGAGCTGGGGCTGTCACGCACCTGTGATATGGAGATAGCTGGGGTCGGTCACACACCTGTGATGGGTAGCCAGTTGGGGTCTGCCAGGCAACTGTGATGCGGTGACACCTGGGGTCTGTCAACTACCTCTGATGGGGAGAGAGCTGGGGGGTGTCACTCATCTGTGATGGGGAGAGAGCTTGGGGCTGTCACTCCCCTGTGAAGGGGAGAGAGCTGGGCGTTGTCACGCACCTGTGATATGGAGATAGATGGGGACGGTCACACACCTGTGATGGAGGGAGAGCTTGAGGCTGTCACACACCTGTGATGGCACGGGAGATGGGGACTGTCTAACACCTGTGATGGGGACAGAGGTGGGGTCTGTCACATACCTGAGAAGGGGAAGGGATAGGGACTGTCACTCCCCTGTGATGGGGAGAGAGTTGGGGGCTGTCACTCACCTCTAATGGGGAGAGAGCTCGCGGCTATCACAGACCTGTGATGGGGAAAGACATGCGGACTGTCAAACGCCTGTGATGGGGAGAGAACTGGGGCTGTCACATACATGTGATGCGGAGACAGCTGGTGTCTTTCACATACCTCTGATGTGGAGACAGCTAAGGGCTAACACATACTTGTGATGGGGAGAAAGTTGGGTGCTGTCAGGCATCTGTGATGTGGAGACAGCTGGGAGTTGTCACATACCTGTGATTGGGAGATAGCTGGGGTCTGTCACTCACCTATGATCTGGAGAGAGCTGGGGGCTATCACACAGTTTTGATGGGGAGAGAGATGGGGACTGTCACATACCTGTGACGGGTAGAGCTGGGGGCCGCCACTCACCTGTGATGGGGAGAGAGCTGGGGGCTGTCACTCACCTGTAATGAGGAGAGAGATGGGGGCTGTCTCTCACCTGTGATGGGGAGAGAGCTGGGGGCTGTCATCCACCTGTGAAGGGGAGAGAGCAGGGCGTTGTCACTCACCTGTGATATGGAGAGAGCTGGGGACGGTCAAACACCTATGATGGGGAGAGAGCTTGGGTTTGTCACATACCTGTGATATAGAGACAGCTGTGGTCTATCACATACCTATAATGGGGAGACAGCTGGGGGCTGTGACATACCTGTGATGGGGAGAGAGTAGGAGGCTGTCACGCACCTGTGATATAGACAGCTGGGGACGGTCACACAACTGTGATGGGGAGAGAGCTGGTGGCTGTCACTCACTTGTGATGGGGAGAGAGATGGGGGCTGTCAATCAACTGTGATGGGGCGAGAGCTGGGGGCTGTCATCCACCTGTGAAGGGGAAAGAGCTGGGGCTTTCTCGCACCTGTGATATGGAGACAGCTGGGGATGGTCACACACCTGTGACGAGGAGAGAGCTTGGCGTTGTCACATACCTGTGATGTGGAGACAGCTGGGGGCTGTCACATAGCTGTTATGGGGAGAGACTTGGGGTTTGTCAGGCAACTGTGATGTGGAGACAGCTGGGGGCTCTCACATACCTGTGATGGGGAGAGAGCTTGGGGCTGTAACTCACCGGTGATGGGGAGAGAGCTGTGGGATGTCACACACCTGTGATGGGGAGAGAGCTTGGGGTTGTTAGACACCTCTGATGGGGAGAGAGATGGGGATTGTCACTTACTTTTAATGCTAAGACAGATGGGGGCTGTCACACTACTGTGATTGGGGGAGAGCTGGGGGCTCACACATACCTATGATGCAGAGACAGCTAGTGGTTGTCACATCCCTGTGATGTGGAGACAATGGGGATTGTGACATACCTCTGATGGGGAGAGAGTTGGGGGTGTTAGGGTCCTGTGATGCGGAGAAAGATGGAGTCTCTCATATACCTGTGATGCGGAGAGAGCTGGGATCTCTTGTTCACCTGAAATGGGGAGAGAGCTGGGGTCTGTCACACACCTGTGATGGGGAAAGAGATGGGGACTGTCAAACACCTGTGATGGGGAGAGACCTGGGGGCTGTCAGATACCTGTGATGCGGAGACAGCTGGTGTGTTTCACATACCTGTGATGTGGAGACAGCTGGGGGTTGACACATACCTGTGAAGGGGAGAAAGTTGGGGGCTGTCAGGCTCCTGTGATGCGGAATCAGCTGGGCGCTGTCACATACCTGTGATGGGGAAAAAGCTGGGGTCTATCACTCACCTGTGATGGGGAGAGAGCTGGGGCTCACGCATACCTGTGATGCGTAGACACCTAGTGGTTGTCACATACCTGTGATGTGGAGACAATGGGCATTGTGACATACCTGTGATGGCGAGAGAGTTGGGGGCTGTTAGCCTCCTGTGATGTGGAGACAGCTGGGGGCTCTCAGATACCTGTGATGGGGAGAGAGCTGGGGGCTGTCACTCACCTGTGATGGGGAGAGAGCTGGGGGCTGTCACACACCTGTGAATCTGAGAGAGCTGGGCATTGTCACTCACCTGTGATTTGGAGACACCTGGGGACGGTCACACACCTGTGATGGGGAGAGAGCTGGGGGCTGTCACTCACTTGTCATGGGGAGAGAGATGGGGGCTGTCACATACATGTGTTGGAGCGATAGCTAGGGGCCGTCACCCACCTGTGAAAGGGAGAGAGTTGGGGGCTTTCACGCACCTGTGATATGGAGACAGCTGGGATCGGTCACACACCTGTGATGGGGAGAGAGCTGGGGGCTGTCACTCACTTGTGATGGGGCGAGAGCTGGGGGCTGTCACCCACCTGTGAAGGGGAAAGAGCTGGGGGCTTTCACGCACCTGTGATATGGAGACAGCTGGGGATGGTCACTCACCTGTGATGGGGAGAGAGCTGGGTTTCTCACATACCTGTGATGCGTAGACAGCTAGTGGTTGTCACATACCTGTGATGTGGAGACAATGGGCGTTGTGACATACCTGTGATCGGGAGAGAGGTGGGGGCTGTTAGGCACCTGTGATGCGGAGAGAGCTGGGGGCTCTCAGATACCTGTGATGGGGAGAGAGCTGGGGGCTGTCACTCACCTGTGATGGGGAGAGAGCTGGTGGCTGTCACACACCTGTGAATAGGAGAGAGCTGGGCATTGTCACTCACCTGTGATATGGAGACACCTGGGGACGGTCACACACCTGTGATGGGGAGAGAGCTGGGGGCTGTCACTCACTGTTGATGGGGAGAGAGATGGGTCTGTCACATACATGTGTTGGAGCGAGAGCTGGGGGCCGTCACCCACCTGTGAAAGGGAGAGAGCTGAGGGCTTTCACGCACCTCTGATATGGAGACAGCTGGGGACGGTCACACACCTGTGATGGGGAGAGAGCAGGGGGCAGTCACTCACTTGTGATGGGGAGAGAGATGGGGTCAGTCAATCAACTGTGATGGGGCGAGAGCTTGGGTCTGTCACCCACCTGTGAAGGGGAAAGAGCTGGGGGCTTTCACGCACCTGTGGTATGCAGACAGCTGGGTATGGTCATACACCTGTGATGAAGAGAGAGCTTGGCGTTGTCACATACCTGTGATGTGGCGACAGCTGCGGGCTCTCACATACCTGTGATGGAGAGAGACTTGGCGTTTGTCAGGCACCTGTCATGCGGAGACAGCTGGGGGCTGTCACATACCTGTGATGGGGAGAGAGCTGGGGGCTGTAACTCACCAGTGATGGGGAGAGAGCTGGGGCATGTAACACACCTGTGATGGGGAGAGAGCTTGCGGTTTTCACACAGCTGTGATGGGGAGAGAGATGGGGATTGTCACTTACTTGTAATGCTGAGACAGCTGGGGGCTGTCACACACCGGTGATGGGGAGAGAGCTGCGGACTGTCAAACACCTATGATGGGGAGAGAGCTGGGGGCTGTCAGTCACCTGTGATGTGGAGACTGCTGGTGGCTGTCACATACCTGTGATGGGGAGAGAGCTGCGGGCTGTCACACACCTGTGATGGGGAGAGAGTTGGGGATTTTCACATACTTGTAATGCTGAGACAGCTGGGGGCTGTCACACCCCGGTGATGGGTGTAGAGCTGGGGCTGTCACTCACCGGTGATGGGGAGAGAGATGCGGACTGTCACATACCTGTTATGCTGAGACAGCTGGGGGCTGTCACATACCTGTGATGGGGAGAGAGCTGGGGGCTGTCACATACCTGTGATGTGGAGACAGGTGGGGGCTGTCACATACCTGTGATGGGGAGAGAGCTGGGGGCTTTAACTCACCTGTGATCAGGAGAGAGCTTGGGGCTGTCACCCACCTGTGAAGGGGAGAGAGCTGGGGGCTTTCACGCACCTGTGATATGGAGACAACGGGGGACGGTCACACACCTGTGATGGGGAGAGAGCTTGTCGTTGTCACATACCTGTGATGTGGAGACTGCTGGGGGCTATCATATACCTGTAATTGGGAGAGAGCTGGGGGCCGTCACTCACCTGTGATGGGGAGACAGTTTCTGGCTGTCACACACCTGTGATGGGGAGAGAGATGGGGACTGTCACATACCTGTGATGCTGTTACAGCTGGGGGCTGTCACATACTTGTGATGGGGAGAGAGCTGAGGGCTGTTACTCACCTGAGATGGGAAGAAAGATGAGGTATGTCAATCACCTGTGATGGGGAGCGAGCTGGGGCTGTCACGCACCTGTGATATGGAGATAGCTGGGGTCGGTCACACACCTGTGATGGGTAGCCAGTTGGGGTCTGCCAGGCAACTGTGATGCGGTGACACCTGGGGTCTGTCAACTACCTCTGATGGGGAGAGAGCTGGGGGGTGTCACTCATCTGTGATGGGGAGAGAGCTTGGGGCTGTCACTCCCCTGTGAAGGGGAGAGAGCTGGGCGTTGTCACGCACCTGTGATATGGAGATAGATGGGGACGGTCACACACCTGTGATGGAGGGAGAGCTTGAGGCTGTCACACACCTGTGATGGCACGGGAGATGGGGACTGTCTAACACCTGTGATGGGGACAGAGGTGGGGTCTGTCACATACCTGAGAAGGGGAAGGGATAGGGACTGTCACTCCCCTGTGATGGGGAGAGAGTTGGGGGCTGTCACTCACCTCTAATGGGGAGAGAGCTCGCGGCTATCACAGACCTGTGATGGGGAAAGACATGCGGACTGTCAAACGCCTGTGATGGGGAGAGAACTGGGGCTGTCACATACATGTGATGCGGAGACAGCTGGTGTCTTTCACATACCTCTGATGTGGAGACAGCTAAGGGCTAACACATACTTGTGATGGGGAGAAAGTTGGGTGCTGTCAGGCATCTGTGATGTGGAGACAGCTGGGAGTTGTCACATACCTGTGATTGGGAGATAGCTGGGGTCTGTCACTCACCTATGATCTGGAGAGAGCTGGGGGCTATCACACAGTTTTGATGGGGAGAGAGATGGGGACTGTCACATACCTGTGACGGGTAGAGCTGGGGGCCGCCACTCACCTGTGATGGGGAGAGAGCTGGGGGCTGTCACTCACCTGTAATGAGGAGAGAGATGGGGGCTGTCTCTCACCTGTGATGGGGAGAGAGCTGGGGGCTGTCATCCACCTGTGAAGGGGAGAGAGCAGGGCGTTGTCACTCACCTGTGATATGGAGAGAGCTGGGGACGGTCAAACACCTATGATGGGGAGAGAGCTTGGGTTTGTCACATACCTGTGATATAGAGACAGCTGTGGTCTATCACATACCTATAATGGGGAGACAGCTGGGGGCTGTGACATACCTGTGATGGGGAGAGAGTAGGAGGCTGTCACGCACCTGTGATATAGACAGCTGGGGACGGTCACACAACTGTGATGGGGAGAGAGCTGGTGGCTGTCACTCACTTGTGATGGGGAGAGAGATGGGGGCTGTCAATCAACTGTGATGGGGCGAGAGCTGGGGGCTGTCATCCACCTGTGAAGGGGAAAGAGCTGGGGCTTTCTCGCACCTGTGATATGGAGACAGCTGGGGATGGTCACACACCTGTGACGAGGAGAGAGCTTGGCGTTGTCACATACCTGTGATGTGGAGACAGCTGGGGGCTGTCACATAGCTGTTATGGGGAGAGACTTGGGGTTTGTCAGGCAACTGTGATGTGGAGACAGCTGGGGGCTCTCACATACCTGTGATGGGGAGAGAGCTTGGGGCTGTAACTCACCGGTGATGGGGAGAGAGCTGTGGGATGTCACACACCTGTGATGGGGAGAGAGCTTGGGGTTGTTAGACACCTCTGATGGGGAGAGAGATGGGGATTGTCACTTACTTTTAATGCTAAGACAGATGGGGGCTGTCACACTACTGTGATTGGGGGAGAGCTGGGGGCTCACACATACCTATGATGCAGAGACAGCTAGTGGTTGTCACATCCCTGTGATGTGGAGACAATGGGGGTTGTGACATACCTCTGATGGGGAGAGAGTTGGGGGTGTTAGGGTCCTGTGATGCGGAGAAAGATGGAGTCTCTCATATACCTGTGATGCGGAGAGAGCTGGGATCTCTTGTTCACCTGAAATGGGGAGAGAGCTGGGGTCTGTCACACACCTGTGATGGGGAAAGAGATGGGGACTGTCAAACACCTGTGATGGGGAGAGACCTGGGGGCTGTCAGATACCTGTGATGCGGAGACAGCTGGTGTGTTTCACATACCTGTGATGTGGAGACAGCTGGGGGTTGACACATACCTGTGAAGGGGAGAAAGTTGGGGGCTGTCAGGCTCCTGTGATGCGGAATCAGCTGGGCGCTGTCACATACCTGTGATGGGGAAAAAGCTGGGGTCTATCACTCACCTGTGATGGGGAGAGAGCTGGGGCTCACCCATACCTGTGATGCGTAGACACCTAGTGGTTGTCACATACCTGTGATGTGGAGACAATGGGCATTGTGACATACCTGTGATGGCGAGAGAGTTGGGGGCTGTTAGCCTCCTGTGATGTGGAGACAGCTGGGGGCTCTCAGATACCTGTGATGGGGAGAGAGCTGGGGGCTGTCACTCACCTGTGATGGGGAGAGAGCTGGGGGCTGTCACACACCTGTGAATCTGAGAGAGCTGGGCATTGTCACTCACCTGTGATTTGGAGACACCTGGGGACGGTCACACACCTGTGATGGGGAGAGAGCTGGGGGCTGTCACTCACTTGTCATGGGGAGAGAGATGGGGGCTGTCACATACATGTGTTGGAGCGATAGCTAGGGGCCGTCACCCACCTGTGAAAGGGAGAGAGTTGGGGGCTTTCACGCACCTGTGATATGGAGACAGCTGGGATCGGTCACACACCTGTGATGGGGAGAGAGCTGGGGGCTGTCACTCACTTGTGATGGGGCGAGAGCTGGGGGCTGTCACCCACCTGTGAAGGGGAAAGAGCTGGGGGCTTTCACGCACCTGTGATATGGAGACAGCTGGGGATGGTCACTCACCTGTGATGGGGAGAGAGCTGGGTTTCTCACATACCTGTGATGCGTAGACAGCTAGTGGTTGTCACATACCTGTGATGTGGAGACAATGGGCGTTGTGACATACCTGTGATCGGGAGAGAGGTGGGGGCTGTTAGGCACCTGTGATGCGGAGAGAGCTGGGGGCTCTCAGATACCTGTGATGGGGAGAGAGCTGGGGGCTGTCACTCACCTGTGATGGGGAGAGAGCTGGTGGCTGTCACACACCTGTGAATAGGAGAGAGCTGGGCATTGTCACTCACCTGTGATATGGAGACACCTGGGGACGGTCACACACCTGTGATGGGGAGAGAGCTGGGGGCTGTCACTCACTGTTGATGGGGAGAGAGATGGGTCTGTCACATACATGTGTTGGAGCGAGAGCTGGGGGCCGTCACCCACCTGTGAAAGGGAGAGAGCTGAGGGCTTTCACGCACCTCTGATATGGAGACAGCTGGGGACGGTCACACACCTGTGATGGGGAGAGAGCAGGGGGCAGTCACTCACTTGTGATGGGGAGAGAGATGGGGTCAGTCAATCAACTGTGATGGGGCGAGAGCTTGGGTCTGTCACCCACCTGTGAAGGGGAAAGAGCTGGGGGCTTTCACGCACCTGTGGTATGCAGACAGCTGGGTATGGTCATACACCTGTGATGAAGAGAGAGCTTGGCGTTGTCACATACCTGTGATGTGGCGACAGCTGCGGGCTCTCACATACCTGTGATGGAGAGAGACTTGGCGTTTGTCAGGCACCTGTCATGCGGAGACAGCTGGGGGCTGTCACATACCTGTGATGGGGAGAGAGCTGGGGGCTGTAACTCACCAGTGATGGGGAGAGAGCTGGGGCATGTAACACACCTGTGATGGGGAGAGAACTTGCGGTTTTCACACAGCTGTGATGGGGAGAGAGATGGGGATTGTCACTTACTTGTAATGCTGAGACAGCTGGGGGCTGTCACACACCGGTGATGGGGAGAGAGCTGCGGACTGTCAAACACCTATGATGGGGAGAGAGCTGGGGGCTGTCAGTCACCTGTGATGTGGAGACTGCTGGTGGCTGTCACATACCTGTGATGGGGAGAGAGCTGCGGGCTGTCACACACCTGTGATGGGGAGAGAGTTGGGGATTTTCACATACTTGTAATGCTGAGACAGCTGGGGGCTGTCACACCCCGGTGATGGGTGTAGAGCTAGGGCTGTCACTCACCGGTGATGGGGAGAGAGATGCGGACTGTCACATACCTGTTATGCTGAGACAGCTGGGGGCTGTCACATACCTGTGATGGGGAGAGAGCTGGGGGCTGTCACATACCTGTGATGTGGAGACAGGTGGGGGCTGTCACATACCTGTGATGGGGAGAGAGCTGGGGGCTGTAACTCACCTGTGATCAGGAGAGAGCTTGGGGCTGTCACCCACCTGTGAAGGGGAGAGAGCTGGGGGCTTTCACGCACCTGTGATATGGAGACAACGGGGGACGGTCACACACCTGTGATGGGGAGAGAGCTTGTCGTTGTCACATACCTGTGATGTGGAGACTGCTGGGGGCTATCATATACCTGTAATTGGGAGAGAGCTGGGGGCCGTCACTCACCTGTGATGGGGAGACAGTTTCTGGCTGTCACACACCTGTGATGGGGAGAGAGATGGGGACTGTCACATACCTGTGATGCTGTTACAGCTGGGGGCTGTCACATACTTGTGATGGGGAGAGAGCTGAGGGCTGTTACTCACCTGAGATGGGAAGAAAGATGAGGTATGTCAATCACCTGTGATGGGGAGCGAGCTGGGGCTGTCACGCACCTGTGATATGGAGATAGCTGGGGTCGGTCACACACCTGTGATGGGTAGCCAGTTGGGGTCTGCCAGGCAACTGTGATGCGGTGACACCTGGGGTCTGTCAACTACCTCTGATGGGGAGAGAGCTGGGGGGTGTCACTCATCTGTGATGGGGAGAGAGCTTGGGGCTGTCACTCCCCTGTGAAGGGGAGAGAGCTGGGCGTTGTCACGCACCTGTGATATGGAGATAGATGGGGACGGTCACACACCTGTGATGGAGGGAGAGCTTGAGGCTGTCACACACCTGTGATGGCACGGGAGATGGGGACTGTCTAACACCTGTGATGGGGACAGAGGTGGGGTCTGTCACATACCTGAGAAGGGGAAGGGATAGGGACTGTCACTCCCCTGTGATGGGGAGAGAGTTGGGGGCTGTCACTCACCTCTAATGGGGAGAGAGCTCGCGGCTATCACAGACCTGTGATGGGGAAAGACATGCGGACTGTCAAACGCCTGTGATGGGGAGAGAACTGGGGCTGTCACATACATGTGATGCGGAGACAGCTGGTGTCTTTCACATACCTCTGATGTGGAGACAGCTAAGGGCTAACACATACTTGTGATGGGGAGAAAGTTGGGTGCTGTCAGGCATCTGTGATGTGGAGACAGCTGGGAGTTGTCACATACCTGTGATTGGGAGATAGCTGGGGTCTGTCACTCACCTATGATCTGGAGAGAGCTGGGGGCTATCACACAGTTTTGATGGGGAGAGAGATGGGGACTGTCACATACCTGTGACGGGTAGAGCTGGGGGCCGCCACTCACCTGTGATGGGGAGAGAGCTGGGGGCTGTCACTCACCTGTAATGAGGAGAGAGATGGGGGCTGTCTCTCACCTGTGATGGGGAGAGAGCTGGGGGCTGTCATCCACCTGTGAAGGGGAGAGAGCAGGGCGTTGTCACTCACCTGTGATATGGAGAGAGCTGGGGACGGTCAAACACCTATGATGGGGAGAGAGCTTGGGTTTGTCACATACCTGTGATATAGAGACAGCTGTGGTCTATCACATACCTATAATGGGGAGACAGCTGGGGGCTGTGACATACCTGTGATGGGGAGAGAGTAGGAGGCTGTCACGCACCTGTGATATAGACAGCTGGGGACGGTCACACAACTGTGATGGGGAGAGAGCTGGTGGCTGTCACTCACTTGTGATGGGGAGAGAGATGGGGGCTGTCAATCAACTGTGATGGGGCGAGAGCTGGGGGCTGTCATCCACCTGTGAAGGGGAAAGAGCTGGGGCTTTCTCGCACCTGTGATATGGAGACAGCTGGGGATGGTCACACACCTGTGACGAGGAGAGAGCTTGGCGTTGTCACATACCTGTGATGTGGAGACAGCTGGGGGCTGTCACATAGCTGTTATGGGGAGAGACTTGGGGTTTGTCAGGCAACTGTGATGTGGAGACAGCTGGGGGCTCTCACATACCTGTGATGGGGAGAGAGCTTGGGGCTGTAACTCACCGGTGATGGGGAGAGAGCTGTGGGATGTCACACACCTGTGATGGGGAGAGAGCTTGGGGTTGTTAGACACCTCTGATGGGGAGAGAGATGGGGATTGTCACTTACTTTTAATGCTAAGACAGATGGGGGCTGTCACACTACTGTGATTGGGGGAGAGCTGGGGGCTCACACATACCTATGATGCAGAGACAGCTAGTGGTTGTCACATCCCTGTGATGTGGAGACAATGGGGGTTGTGACATACCTCTGATGGGGAGAGAGTTGGGGGTGTTAGGGTCCTGTGATGCGGAGAAAGATGGAGTCTCTCATATACCTGTGATGCGGAGAGAGCTGGGATCTCTTGTTCACCTGAAATGGGGAGAGAGCTGGGGTCTGTCACACACCTGTGATGGGGAAAGAGATGGGGACTGTCAAACACCTGTGATGGGGAGAGACCTGGGGGCTGTCAGATACCTGTGATGCGGAGACAGCTGGTGTGTTTCACATACCTGTGATGTGGAGACAGCTGGGGGTTGACACATACCTGTGAAGGGGAGAAAGTTGGGGGCTGTCAGGCTCCTGTGATGCGGAATCAGCTGGGCGCTGTCACATACCTGTGATGGGGAAAAAGCTGGGGTCTATCACTCACCTGTGATGGGGAGAGAGCTGGGGCTCACCCATACCTGTGATGCGTAGACACCTAGTGGTTGTCACATACCTGTGATGTGGAGACAATGGGCATTGTGACATACCTGTGATGGCGAGAGAGTTGGGGGCTGTTAGCCTCCTGTGATGTGGAGACAGCTGGGGGCTCTCAGATACCTGTGATGGGGAGAGAGCTGGGGGCTGTCACTCACCTGTGATGGGGAGAGAGCTGGGGGCTGTCACACACCTGTGAATCTGAGAGAGCTGGGCATTGTCACTCACCTGTGATTTGGAGACACCTGGGGACGGTCACACACCTGTGATGGGGAGAGAGCTGGGGGCTGTCACTCACTTGTCATGGGGAGAGAGATGGGGGCTGTCACATACATGTGTTGGAGCGATAGCTAGGGGCCGTCACCCACCTGTGAAAGGGAGAGAGTTGGGGGCTTTCACGCACCTGTGATATGGAGACAGCTGGGATCGGTCACACACCTGTGATGGGGAGAGAGCTGGGGGCTGTCACTCACTTGTGATGGGGCGAGAGCTGGGGGCTGTCACCCACCTGTGAAGGGGAAAGAGCTGGGGGCTTTCACGCACCTGTGATATGGAGACAGCTGGGGATGGTCACTCACCTGTGATGGGGAGAGAGCTGGGTTTCTCACATACCTGTGATGCGTAGACAGCTAGTGGTTGTCACATACCTGTGATGTGGAGACAATGGGCGTTGTGACATACCTGTGATCGGGAGAGAGGTGGGGGCTGTTAGGCACCTGTGATGCGGAGAGAGCTGGGGGCTCTCAGATACCTGTGATGGGGAGAGAGCTGGGGGCTGTCACTCACCTGTGATGGGGAGAGAGCTGGTGGCTGTCACACACCTGTGAATAGGAGAGAGCTGGGCATTGTCACTCACCTGTGATATGGAGACACCTGGGGACGGTCACACACCTGTGATGGGGAGAGAGCTGGGGGCTGTCACTCACTGTTGATGGGGAGAGAGATGGGTCTGTCACATACATGTGTTGGAGCGAGAGCTGGGGGCCGTCACCCACCTGTGAAAGGGAGAGAGCTGAGGGCTTTCACGCACCTCTGATATGGAGACAGCTGGGGACGGTCACACACCTGTGATGGGGAGAGAGCAGGGGGCAGTCACTCACTTGTGATGGGGAGAGAGATGGGGTCAGTCAATCAACTGTGATGGGGCGAGAGCTTGGGTCTGTCACCCACCTGTGAAGGGGAAAGAGCTGGGGGCTTTCACGCACCTGTGGTATGCAGACAGCTGGGTATGGTCATACACCTGTGATGAAGAGAGAGCTTGGCGTTGTCACATACCTGTGATGTGGCGACAGCTGCGGGCTCTCACATACCTGTGATGGAGAGAGACTTGGCGTTTGTCAGGCACCTGTCATGCGGAGACAGCTGGGGGCTGTCACATACCTGTGATGGGGAGAGAGCTGGGGGCTGTAACTCACCAGTGATGGGGAGAGAGCTGGGGCATGTAACACACCTGTGATGGGGAGAGAGCTTGCGGTTTTCACACAGCTGTGATGGGGAGAGAGATGGGGATTGTCACTTACTTGTAATGCTGAGACAGCTGGGGGCTGTCACACACCGGTGATGGGGAGAGAGCTGCGGACTGTCAAACACCTATGATGGGGAGAGAGCTGGGGGCTGTCAGTCACCTGTGATGTGGAGACTGCTGGTGGCTGTCACATACCTGTGATGGGGAGAGAGCTGCGGGCTGTCACACACCTGTGATGGGGAGAGAGTTGGGGATTTTCACATACTTGTAATGCTGAGACAGCTGGGGGCTGTCACACCCCGGTGATGGGTGTAGAGCTGGGGCTGTCACTCACCGGTGATGGGGAGAGAGATGCGGACTGTCACATACCTGTTATGCTGAGACAGCTGGGGGCTGTCACATACCTGTGATGGGGAGAGAGCTGGGGGCTGTCACATACCTGTGATGTGGAGACAGGTGGGGGCTGTCACATACCTGTGATGGGGAGAGAGCTGGGGGCTGTAACTCACCTGTGATCAGGAGAGAGCTTGGGGCTGTCACCCACCTGTGAAGGGGAGAGAGCTGGGGGCTTTCACGCACCTGTGATATGGAGACAACGGGGGACGGTCACACACCTGTGATGGGGAGAGAGCTTGTCGTTGTCACATACCTGTGATGTGGAGACTGCTGGGGGCTATCATATACCTGTAATTGGGAGAGAGCTGGGGGCCGTCACTCACCTGTGATGGGGAGACAGTTTCTGGCTGTCACACACCTGTGATGGGGAGAGAGATGGGGACTGTCACATACCTGTGATGCTGTTACAGCTGGGGGCTGTCACATACTTGTGATGGGGAGAGAGCTGAGGGCTGTTACTCACCTGAGATGGGAAGAAAGATGAGGTATGTCAATCACCTGTGATGGGGAGCGAGCTGGGGCTGTCACGCACCTGTGATATGGAGATAGCTGGGGTCGGTCACACACCTGTGATGGGTAGCCAGTTGGGGTCTGCCAGGCAACTGTGATGCGGTGACACCTGGGGTCTGTCAACTACCTCTGATGGGGAGAGAGCTGGGGGGTGTCACTCATCTGTGATGGGGAGAGAGCTTGGGGCTGTCACTCCCCTGTGAAGGGGAGAGAGCTGGGCGTTGTCACGCACCTGTGATATGGAGATAGATGGGGACGGTCACACACCTGTGATGGAGGGAGAGCTTGAGGCTGTCACACACCTGTGATGGCACGGGAGATGGGGACTGTCTAACACCTGTGATGGGGACAGAGGTGGGGTCTGTCACATACCTGAGAAGGGGAAGGGATAGGGACTGTCACTCCCCTGTGATGGGGAGAGAGTTGGGGGCTGTCACTCACCTCTAATGGGGAGAGAGCTCGCGGCTATCACAGACCTGTGATGGGGAAAGACATGCGGACTGTCAAACGCCTGTGATGGGGAGAGAACTGGGGCTGTCACATACATGTGATGCGGAGACAGCTGGTGTCTTTCACATACCTCTGATGTGGAGACAGCTAAGGGCTAACACATACTTGTGATGGGGAGAAAGTTGGGTGCTGTCAGGCATCTGTGATGTGGAGACAGCTGGGAGTTGTCACATACCTGTGATTGGGAGATAGCTGGGGTCTGTCACTCACCTATGATCTGGAGAGAGCTGGGGGCTATCACACAGTTTTGATGGGGAGAGAGATGGGGACTGTCACATACCTGTGACGGGTAGAGCTGGGGGCCGCCACTCACCTGTGATGGGGAGAGAGCTGGGGGCTGTCACTCACCTGTAATGAGGAGAGAGATGGGGGCTGTCTCTCACCTGTGATGGGGAGAGAGCTGGGGGCTGTCATCCACCTGTGAAGGGGAGAGAGCAGGGCGTTGTCACTCACCTGTGATATGGAGAGAGCTGGGGACGGTCAAACACCTATGATGGGGAGAGAGCTTGGGTTTGTCACATACCTGTGATATAGAGACAGCTGTGGTCTATCACATACCTATAATGGGGAGACAGCTGGGGGCTGTGACATACCTGTGATGGGGAGAGAGTAGGAGGCTGTCACGCACCTGTGATATAGACAGCTGGGGACGGTCACACAACTGTGATGGGGAGAGAGCTGGTGGCTGTCACTCACTTGTGATGGGGAGAGAGATGGGGGCTGTCAATCAACTGTGATGGGGCGAGAGCTGGGGGCTGTCATCCACCTGTGAAGGGGAAAGAGCTGGGGCTTTCTCGCACCTGTGATATGGAGACAGCTGGGGATGGTCACACACCTGTGACGAGGAGAGAGCTTGGCGTTGTCACATACCTGTGATGTGGAGACAGCTGGGGGCTGTCACATAGCTGTTATGGGGAGAGACTTGGGGTTTGTCAGGCAACTGTGATGTGGAGACAGCTGGGGGCTCTCACATACCTGTGATGGGGAGAGAGCTTGGGGCTGTAACTCACCGGTGATGGGGAGAGAGCTGTGGGATGTCACACACCTGTGATGGGGAGAGAGCTTGGGGTTGTTAGACACCTCTGATGGGGAGAGAGATGGGGATTGTCACTTACTTTTAATGCTAAGACAGATGGGGGCTGTCACACTACTGTGATTGGGGGAGAGCTGGGGGCTCACACATACCTATGATGCAGAGACAGCTAGTGGTTGTCACATCCCTGTGATGTGGAGACAATGGGGGTTGTGACATACCTCTGATGGGGAGAGAGTTGGGGGTGTTAGGGTCCTGTGATGCGGAGAAAGATGGAGTCTCTCATATACCTGTGATGCGGAGAGAGCTGGGATCTCTTGTTCACCTGAAATGGGGAGAGAGCTGGGGTCTGTCACACACCTGTGATGGGGAAAGAGATGGGGACTGTCAAACACCTGTGATGGGGAGAGACCTGGGGGCTGTCAGATACCTGTGATGCGGAGACAGCTGGTGTGTTTCACATACCTGTGATGTGGAGACAGCTGGGGGTTGACACATACCTGTGAAGGGGAGAAAGTTGGGGGCTGTCAGGCTCCTGTGATGCGGAATCAGCTGGGCGCTGTCACATACCTGTGATGGGGAAAAAGCTGGGGTCTATCACTCACCTGTGATGGGGAGAGAGCTGGGGCTCACCCATACCTGTGATGCGTAGACACCTAGTGGTTGTCACATACCTGTGATGTGGAGACAATGGGCATTGTGACATACCTGTGATGGCGAGAGAGTTGGGGGCTGTTAGCCTCCTGTGATGTGGAGACAGCTGGGGGCTCTCAGATACCTGTGATGGGGAGAGAGCTGGGGGCTGTCACTCACCTGTGATGGGGAGAGAGCTGGGGGCTGTCACACACCTGTGAATCTGAGAGAGCTGGGCATTGTCACTCACCTGTGATTTGGAGACACCTGGGGACGGTCACACACCTGTGATGGGGAGAGAGCTGGGGGCTGTCACTCACTTGTCATGGGGAGAGAGATGGGGGCTGTCACATACATGTGTTGGAGCGATAGCTAGGGGCCGTCACCCACCTGTGAAAGGGAGAGAGTTGGGGGCTTTCACGCACCTGTGATATGGAGACAGCTGGGATCGGTCACACACCTGTGATGGGGAGAGAGCTGGGGGCTGTCACTCACTTGTGATGGGGCGAGAGCTGGGGGCTGTCACCCACCTGTGAAGGGGAAAGAGCTGGGGGCTTTCACGCACCTGTGATATGGAGACAGCTGGGGATGGTCACTCACCTGTGATGGGGAGAGAGCTGGGTTTCTCACATACCTGTGATGCGTAGACAGCTAGTGGTTGTCACATACCTGTGATGTGGAGACAATGGGCGTTGTGACATACCTGTGATCGGGAGAGAGGTGGGGGCTGTTAGGCACCTGTGATGCGGAGAGAGCTGGGGGCTCTCAGATACCTGTGATGGGGAGAGAGCTGGGGGCTGTCACTCACCTGTGATGGGGAGAGAGCTGGTGGCTGTCACACACCTGTGAATAGGAGAGAGCTGGGCATTGTCACTCACCTGTGATATGGAGACACCTGGGGACGGTCACACACCTGTGATGGGGAGAGAGCTGGGGGCTGTCACTCACTGTTGATGGGGAGAGAGATGGGTCTGTCACATACATGTGTTGGAGCGAGAGCTGGGGGCCGTCACCCACCTGTGAAAGGGAGAGAGCTGAGGGCTTTCACGCACCTCTGATATGGAGACAGCTGGGGACGGTCACACACCTGTGATGGGGAGAGAGCAGGGGGCAGTCACTCACTTGTGATGGGGAGAGAGATGGGGTCAGTCAATCAACTGTGATGGGGCGAGAGCTTGGGTCTGTCACCCACCTGTGAAGGGGAAAGAGCTGGGGGCTTTCACGCACCTGTGGTATGCAGACAGCTGGGTATGGTCATACACCTGTGATGAAGAGAGAGCTTGGCGTTGTCACATACCTGTGATGTGGCGACAGCTGCGGGCTCTCACATACCTGTGATGGAGAGAGACTTGGCGTTTGTCAGGCACCTGTCATGCGGAGACAGTTGGGGGCTGTCACATACCTGTGATGGGGAGAGAGCTGGGGGCTGTAACTCACCAGTGATGGGGAGAGAGCTGGGGCATGTAACACACCTGTGATGGGGAGAGAGCTTGCGGTTTTCACACAGCTGTGATGGGGAGAGAGATGGGGATTGTCACTTACTTGTAATGCTGAGACAGCTGGGGGCTGTCACACACCGGTGATGGGGAGAGAGCTGCGGACTGTCAAACACCTATGATGGGGAGAGAGCTGGGGGCTGTCAGTCACCTGTGATGTGGAGACTGCTGGTGGCTGTCACATACCTGTGATGGGGAGAGAGCTGCGGGCTGTCACACACCTGTGATGGGGAGAGAGTTGGGGATTTTCACATACTTGTAATGCTGAGACAGCTGGGGGCTGTCACACCCCGGTGATGGGTGTAGAGCTGGGGCTGTCACTCACCGGTGATGGGGAGAGAGATGCGGACTGTCACATACCTGTTATGCTGAGACAGCTGGGGGCTGTCACATACCTGTGATGGGGAGAGAGCTGGGGGCTGTCACATACCTGTGATGTGGAGACAGGTGGGGGCTGTCACATACCTGTGATGGGGAGAGAGCTGGGGGCTGTAACTCACCTGTGATCAGGAGAGAGCTTGGGGCTGTCACCCACCTGTGAAGGGGAGAGAGCTGGGGGCTTTCACGCACCTGTGATATGGAGACAACGGGGGACGGTCACACACCTGTGATGGGGAGAGAGCTTGTCGTTGTCACATACCTGTGATGTGGAGACTGCTGGGGGCTATCATATACCTGTAATTGGGAGAGAGCTGGGGGCCGTCACTCACCTGTGATGGGGAGACAGTTTCTGGCTGTCACACACCTGTGATGGGGAGAGAGATGGGGACTGTCACATACCTGTGATGCTGTTACAGCTGGGGGCTGTCACATACTTGTGATGGGGAGAGAGCTGAGGGCTGTTACTCACCTGAGATGGGAAGAAAGATGAGGTATGTCAATCACCTGTGATGGGGAGCGAGCTGGGGCTGTCACGCACCTGTGATATGGAGATAGCTGGGGTCGGTCACACACCTGTGATGGGTAGCCAGTTGGGGTCTGCCAGGCAACTGTGATGCGGTGACACCTGGGGTCTGTCAACTACCTCTGATGGGGAGAGAGCTGGGGGGTGTCACTCATCTGTGATGGGGAGAGAGCTTGGGGCTGTCACTCCCCTGTGAAGGGGAGAGAGCTGGGCGTTGTCACGCACCTGTGATATGGAGATAGATGGGGACGGTCACACACCTGTGATGGAGGGAGAGCTTGAGGCTGTCACACACCTGTGATGGCACGGGAGATGGGGACTGTCTAACACCTGTGATGGGGACAGAGGTGGGGTCTGTCACATACCTGAGAAGGGGAAGGGATAGGGACTGTCACTCCCCTGTGATGGGGAGAGAGTTGGGGGCTGTCACTCACCTCTAATGGGGAGAGAGCTCGCGGCTATCACAGACCTGTGATGGGGAAAGACATGCGGACTGTCAAACGCCTGTGATGGGGAGAGAACTGGGGCTGTCACATACATGTGATGCGGAGACAGCTGGTGTCTTTCACATACCTCTGATGTGGAGACAGCTAAGGGCTAACACATACTTGTGATGGGGAGAAAGTTGGGTGCTGTCAGGCATCTGTGATGTGGAGACAGCTGGGAGTTGTCACATACCTGTGATTGGGAGATAGCTGGGGTCTGTCACTCACCTATGATCTGGAGAGAGCTGGGGGCTATCACACAGTTTTGATGGGGAGAGAGATGGGGACTGTCACATACCTGTGACGGGTAGAGCTGGGGGCCGCCACTCACCTGTGATGGGGAGAGAGCTGGGGGCTGTCACTCACCTGTAATGAGGAGAGAGATGGGGGCTGTCTCTCACCTGTGATGGGGAGAGAGCTGGGGGCTGTCATCCACCTGTGAAGGGGAGAGAGCAGGGCGTTGTCACTCACCTGTGATATGGAGAGAGCTGGGGACGGTCAAACACCTATGATGGGGAGAGAGCTTGGGTTTGTCACATACCTGTGATATAGAGACAGCTGTGGTCTATCACATACCTATAATGGGGAGACAGCTGGGGGCTGTGACATACCTGTGATGGGGAGAGAGTAGGAGGCTGTCACGCACCTGTGATATAGACAGCTGGGGACGGTCACACAACTGTGATGGGGAGAGAGCTGGTGGCTGTCACTCACTTGTGATGGGGAGAGAGATGGGGGCTGTCAATCAACTGTGATGGGGCGAGAGCTGGGGGCTGTCATCCACCTGTGAAGGGGAAAGAGCTGGGGCTTTCTCGCACCTGTGATATGGAGACAGCTGGGGATGGTCACACACCTGTGACGAGGAGAGAGCTTGGCGTTGTCACATACCTGTGATGTGGAGACAGCTGGGGGCTGTCACATAGCTGTTATGGGGAGAGACTTGGGGTTTGTCAGGCAACTGTGATGTGGAGACAGCTGGGGGCTCTCACATACCTGTGATGGGGAGAGAGCTTGGGGCTGTAACTCACCGGTGATGGGGAGAGAGCTGTGGGATGTCACACACCTGTGATGGGGAGAGAGCTTGGGGTTGTTAGACACCTCTGATGGGGAGAGAGATGGGGATTGTCACTTACTTTTAATGCTAAGACAGATGGGGGCTGTCACACTACTGTGATTGGGGGAGAGCTGGGGGCTCACACATACCTATGATGCAGAGACAGCTAGTGGTTGTCACATCCCTGTGATGTGGAGACAATGGGGATTGTGACATACCTCTGATGGGGAGAGAGTTGGGGGTGTTAGGGTCCTGTGATGCGGAGAAAGATGGAGTCTCTCATATACCTGTGATGCGGAGAGAGCTGGGATCTCTTGTTCACCTGAAATGGGGAGAGAGCTGGGGTCTGTCACACACCTGTGATGGGGAAAGAGATGGGGACTGTCAAACACCTGTGATGGGGAGAGACCTGGGGGCTGTCAGATACCTGTGATGCGGAGACAGCTGGTGTGTTTCACATACCTGTGATGTGGAGACAGCTGGGGGTTGACACATACCTGTGAAGGGGAGAAAGTTGGGGGCTGTCAGGCTCCTGTGATGCGGAATCAGCTGGGCGCTGTCACATACCTGTGATGGGGAAAAAGCTGGGGTCTATCACTCACCTGTGATGGGGAGAGAGCTGGGGCTCACGCATACCTGTGATGCGTAGACACCTAGTGGTTGTCACATACCTGTGATGTGGAGACAATGGGCATTGTGACATACCTGTGATGGCGAGAGAGTTGGGGGCTGTTAGCCTCCTGTGATGTGGAGACAGCTGGGGGCTCTCAGATACCTGTGATGGGGAGAGAGCTGGGGGCTGTCACTCACCTGTGATGGGGAGAGAGCTGGGGGCTGTCACACACCTGTGAATCTGAGAGAGCTGGGCATTGTCACTCACCTGTGATTTGGAGACACCTGGGGACGGTCACACACCTGTGATGGGGAGAGAGCTGGGGGCTGTCACTCACTTGTCATGGGGAGAGAGATGGGGGCTGTCACATACATGTGTTGGAGCGATAGCTAGGGGCCGTCACCCACCTGTGAAAGGGAGAGAGTTGGGGGCTTTCACGCACCTGTGATATGGAGACAGCTGGGATCGGTCACACACCTGTGATGGGGAGAGAGCTGGGGGCTGTCACTCACTTGTGATGGGGCGAGAGCTGGGGGCTGTCACCCACCTGTGAAGGGGAAAGAGCTGGGGGCTTTCACGCACCTGTGATATGGAGACAGCTGGGGATGGTCACTCACCTGTGATGGGGAGAGAGCTGGGTTTCTCACATACCTGTGATGCGTAGACAGCTAGTGGTTGTCACATACCTGTGATGTGGAGACAATGGGCGTTGTGACATACCTGTGATCGGGAGAGAGGTGGGGGCTGTTAGGCACCTGTGATGCGGAGAGAGCTGGGGGCTCTCAGATACCTGTGATGGGGAGAGAGCTGGGGGCTGTCACTCACCTGTGATGGGGAGAGAGCTGGTGGCTGTCACACACCTGTGAATAGGAGAGAGCTGGGCATTGTCACTCACCTGTGATATGGAGACACCTGGGGACGGTCACACACCTGTGATGGGGAGAGAGCTGGGGGCTGTCACTCACTGTTGATGGGGAGAGAGATGGGTCTGTCACATACATGTGTTGGAGCGAGAGCTGGGGGCCGTCACCCACCTGTGAAAGGGAGAGAGCTGAGGGCTTTCACGCACCTCTGATATGGAGACAGCTGGGGACGGTCACACACCTGTGATGGGGAGAGAGCAGGGGGCAGTCACTCACTTGTGATGGGGAGAGAGATGGGGTCAGTCAATCAACTGTGATGGGGCGAGAGCTTGGGTCTGTCACCCACCTGTGAAGGGGAAAGAGCTGGGGGCTTTCACGCACCTGTGGTATGCAGACAGCTGGGTATGGTCATACACCTGTGATGAAGAGAGAGCTTGGCGTTGTCACATACCTGTGATGTGGCGACAGCTGCGGGCTCTCACATACCTGTGATGGAGAGAGACTTGGCGTTTGTCAGGCACCTGTCATGCGGAGACAGCTGGGGGCTGTCACATACCTGTGATGGGGAGAGAGCTGGGGGCTGTAACTCACCAGTGATGGGGAGAGAGCTGGGGCATGTAACACACCTGTGATGGGGAGAGAGCTTGCGGTTTTCACACAGCTGTGATGGGGAGAGAGATGGGGATTGTCACTTACTTGTAATGCTGAGACAGCTGGGGGCTGTCACACACCGGTGATGGGGAGAGAGCTGCGGACTGTCAAACACCTATGATGGGGAGAGAGCTGGGGGCTGTCAGTCACCTGTGATGTGGAGACTGCTGGTGGCTGTCACATACCTGTGATGGGGAGAGAGCTGCGGGCTGTCACACACCTGTGATGGGGAGAGAGTTGGGGATTTTCACATACTTGTAATGCTGAGACAGCTGGGGGCTGTCACACCCCGGTGATGGGTGTAGAGCTAGGGCTGTCACTCACCGGTGATGGGGAGAGAGATGCGGACTGTCACATACCTGTTATGCTGAGACAGCTGGGGGCTGTCACATACCTGTGATGGGGAGAGAGCTGGGGGCTGTCACATACCTGTGATGTGGAGACAGGTGGGGGCTGTCACATACCTGTGATGGGGAGAGAGCTGGGGGCTGTAACTCACCTGTGATCAGGAGAGAGCTTGGGGCTGTCACCCACCTGTGAAGGGGAGAGAGCTGGGGGCTTTCACGCACCTGTGATATGGAGACAACGGGGGACGGTCACACACCTGTGATGGGGAGAGAACTTGTCGTTGTCACATACCTGTGATGTGGAGACTGCTGGGGGCTATCATATACCTGTAATTGGGAGAGAGCTGGGGGCCGTCACTCACCTGTGATGGGGAGACAGTTTCTGGCTGTCACACACCTGTGATGGGGAGAGAGATGGGGACTGTCACATACCTGTGATGCTTTTACAGCTGGGGGCTGTCACATACTTGTGATGGGGAGAGAGCTGAGGGCTGTTACTCACCTGAGATGGGAAGAAAGATGAGGTATGTCAATCACCTGTGATGGGGAGCGAGCTGGGGCTGTCACGCACCTGTGATATGGAGATAGCTGGGGTCGGTCACACACCTGTGATGGGTAGCCAGTTGGGGTCTGCCAGGCAACTGTGATGCGGTGACACCTGGGGTCTGTCAACTACCTCTGATGGGGAGAGAGCTGGGGGGTGTCACTCATCTGTGATGGGGAGAGAGCTTGGGGCTGTCACTCCCCTGTGAAGGGGAGAGAGCTGGGCGTTGTCACGCACCTGTGATATGGAGATAGATGGGGACGGTCACACACCTGTGATGGAGGGAGAGCTTGAGGCTGTCACACACCTGTGATGGCACGGGAGATGGGGACTGTCTAACACCTGTGATGGGGACAGAGGTGGGGTCTGTCACATACCTGAGAAGGGGAAGGGATAGGGACTGTCACTCCCCTGTGATGGGGAGAGAGTTGGGGGCTGTCACTCACCTCTAATGGGGAGAGAGCTCGCGGCTATCACAGACCTGTGATGGGGAAAGACATGCGGACTGTCAAACGCCTGTGATGGGGAGAGAACTGGGGCTGTCACATACATGTGATGCGGAGACAGCTGGTGTCTTTCACATACCTCTGATGTGGAGACAGCTAAGGGCTAACACATACTTGTGATGGGGAGAAAGTTGGGTGCTGTCAGGCATCTGTGATGTGGAGACAGCTGGGAGTTGTCACATACCTGTGATTGGGAGATAGCTGGGGTCTGTCACTCACCTATGATCTGGAGAGAGCTGGGGGCTATCACACAGTTTTGATGGGGAGAGAGATGGGGACTGTCACATACCTGTGACGGGTAGAGCTGGGGGCCGCCACTCACCTGTGATGGGGAGAGAGCTGGGGGCTGTCACTCACCTGTAATGAGGAGAGAGATGGGGGCTGTCTCTCACCTGTGATGGGGAGAGAGCTGGGGGCTGTCATCCACCTGTGAAGGGGAGAGAGCAGGGCGTTGTCACTCACCTGTGATATGGAGAGAGCTGGGGACGGTCAAACACCTATGATGGGGAGAGAGCTTGGGTTTGTCACATACCTGTGATATAGAGACAGCTGTGGTCTATCACATACCTATAATGGGGAGACAGCTGGGGGCTGTGACATACCTGTGATGGGGAGAGAGTAGGAGGCTGTCACGCACCTGTGATATAGACAGCTGGGGACGGTCACACAACTGTGATGGGGAGAGAGCTGGTGGCTGTCACTCACTTGTGATGGGGAGAGAGATGGGGGCTGTCACTCACCTGTGATGGGGCAAGAGCTGTTGGCTGTCACACACCTGTGGATGGGAGAGAGCTGGGCATTGTCACTCACCTGTGATATGGAGACACCTGGGGATGGTCACACACCTGTGATGGAGAGAGAGCTGGGGGCTGTCACTCACTTGTGATGGGGAGAGAGATGGGGGCTGTCACATACATGTGTTGGAGCGATAGCTAGGGGCCGTCACCCACCTGTGAAAGGGAGAGAGCTGGGGGCTTTCACGCACCTGTGATATGGAGACGGCTGGGGACGGCCACACACCTGTGATGGGGAGAGAGCTGGGGGCTGTCACTCACTTGTGATGGGGAGAGCGATGGGGGCAGTGAATCAACTGTGATGGGGCGAGAGCTGGGGGCTGTCACCCACCTGTGATATGGAGACAGCTGGGGATGGTCACACACCTGTGATGAGGAGAGAGCTTGGCGTTGTCACATACCTATGATGTGGCGACAGCTGGAGGTTCTCACATACCTGTGATGGGGAGAGACTTGGGGTTTGTCAGGCACATGTGGTGCGGAGACAGCTGGGGGCTGTCACATACCTGTTATGGGGAGAGAGCTTGGGTTTGTCACACACCTGTGATGGGGAGAGAGATGGGGATTGTCACTTACTTGTAATTCTAAGACAGCTGGGGGCTGTCACACTGCTGTGATTGGGAGAGAGCTGGGGGCTGTCTCTCACCGGGGATGGGGAGAGAGCTGGGGGATGTCACACACCTGTGATGGGAAGGGAGCTTGGGGCTCTCACTCACTTGTGAAGGGGAAAGAGATGGGGACTGTCAAACACTTCTGATGGGGACAGTGCTGGGGCAAGTTACATACCTGTGATGCGGAGTAAGGTAGTTGCTGTCACATACTTGTGATGTGGAGACAGCTGGGGGCTGTCACATACCTGTGATGGGGAGAGAGCTGAGGGCTATCACTCACCTGTGATGGGGAGAGAGCTGGGGTCTGTCGCACACCTGTGATTGGGAGAGAGCTGGGGCACACCCATACCTGTGATGCGTAGACACCTAGTGGTTGTCACATACCTGTGATGTGGAGACAATGGGCGTTGTGACATACCTGTGATGGGGAGAGAGTTGGGGGCTGTTAGGCTCCTGTGATGTGGAGACAGCTGGGGGCTCTCAGATACCTGTGATGGGGAGAGAGCTGGGGGCTGTCACTCACTTGTCATGGGGAGAGAGATGGGGGCTTTCACATACATGTGTTGGAGCGATAGCTAGGGGCCGTCACCCACCTGTGAAAGGAGAGAGTTGGGGGCTTTCACGCACCTGTGATATGGAGACATTTGGGATCGGTCACACACCTGTGATGGGGAGAGAGCTGGGGGCTGTCCCTCACTTGTGATGGGGCGAGAGCTGGGGGCTGTCACTCACTTGTGATGGGGAGAGAGCTGGGGGCTGTCACTCACTTGTGATGGGGCGAGAGCTGGGGGCTGTCACCCACCTGTGAAGGGGAAAGAGCTGGGGGCTTTCACGCACCTGTGATATGGAGACAGCTGGGGATGGTCACTCACCTGTGATGGGGAGAGAGCTGGGTTTCTCACATACCTGTGATGCGTAGACAGCTAGTGGTTGTCACATACCTGTGATGTGGAGACAATGGGCGTTGTGACATACCTGTGATCGGGAGAGAGGTGGGGGCTGTTAGGCATCTGTGATGCGGAGAGAGCTGGGGGCTCTCAGATACCTGTGATGGGGAGAGAGCTGGGGGCTGTCACTCACCTGTGATGGGGAGAGAGCTGGTGGCTGTCACACACCTGTGAATAGGAGAGAGCTGGGCATTGTCACTCACCTGTGATATGGAGACACCTGGGGACGGTCACACACCTGTGATGGGGAGAGAGCTGGGGGCTATCACTCACTGTTGATGGGGAGAGAGATGGGTCTGTCACATACATGTGTTGGAGCGAGAGCTGGGGGCCGTCACCCACCTGTGAAAGGGAGAGAGCTGAGGGCTTTCACGCACCTCTGATATGGAGACAGCTGGGGACAGTCACACACCTGTGATGGGGAGAGAGCAGGGGGCAGTCACTCACTTGTGATGGGGAGAGAGATGGGGTCAGTCAATCAACTGTGATGAGGCGAGAGTTTGGGTCTGTCACCCACCTGTGAAGGGGAAAGAGCTGGGGGCTTTCACGCACCTGTGGTATGCAGACAGCTGGGTATGGTCATACACCTGTGATGAAGAGAGAGCTTGGCGTTGTCACATACCTGTGATGTGGCGACAGCTGCGGGCTCTCACATACCTGTGATGGAGAGAGACTTGGCGTTTGTCAGGCCCGTGTCATGCGGAGACAGCTGGGGGCTGTCACATACCTGTGATGGGGAGAGAGCTGGGGGCTGTAACTCACCAGTGATGGGGAGAGAGCTGGGGCATGTAACACACCTGTGATGGGGAGAGAGCTTGGGGTTGTCACACACCTGTGATGGGGAGAGAGATGGGGATTGTCACTTACTTGTAATGCTGAGACAGCTGGGGGCTGTCACACACCGGTGATGGGGAGAGAGCTGCGGACTGTCAAACACCTATGATGGGGAGAGAGCTGGGGGCTGTCAGTCACCTGTGATGTGGAGACTGCTGGTGGCTGTCACATACCTGTGATGGGGAGAGAGCTGCGGGCTGTCACACACCTGTGATGGGGAGAGAGTTGGGGATTTTCACATACTTGTAATGCTGAGACAGCTGGGGGATATCACACCCCGGTGATGGGTGTAGAGCTGGGGCTGTCACTCACCGGTGATGGGGAGAGAGATGCGGACTGTCACATACCTGTTATGCTGAGACAGCTGGGGGCTGTCACATACCTGTGATGGGGAGAGAGCTGGGGGCTGTCACATACCTGTGATGGGGAGAGAGCTGGGGGCTGTCACATACCTGTGATGTGGAAACAGGTGGGGGCTGTCACATACCTGTGATGGGGAGAGAGCTGGGGGCTGTCACTCACCTGTGATCAGGAGAGAGCTTGGGGCTGTCACCCACCTGTGAAGGGGAGAGAGCTGGGGGCTTTCACGCACCTGTGATATGGAGACAACTGGGGACGGTCACACACCTGTGATGTGGAGAGAGCTTGTCGTTGTCACATACCTGTGATGTGGACATTGCTGGGGGCTATCATATACCTGTAATTGGGAGAGAGCTGGGGGCCGTCACTCACCTGTGATGGGGAGACAGCTTCTGGCTGTCACACACCTGTGATGGGGAGAGAGATGGGGACTGTCACATACCTGTGATGCTGTTACAGCTGGGGGCTGTCACATACTTGTGATGGGGAGAGAGCTGAGGGCTGTTACTCACCTGAGATGGGAAGAGAGATGAGGTATGTCAATCACCTGTGATGGGGAGCGAGCTGGGGCTGTCACGCACCTGTGATATGGAGATAGCTGGGGTCGGTCACACACCTGTGATGGGTAGCCAGTTGGGGTCTGCCAGGCAACTGTGATGCGGTGACACCTGGGGTCTGTCAACTACCTCTGATGGGGAGAGAGCTGGGGGGTGTCACTCACCTGTGATGGGGAGAGAGCTGGGGGCTGTCACTCACCTGTGATGTGGAGAGAGCTGGGGGCTGTCACTCACCTGTGAAGGGGAGAGAGCTGGGCGTTGTCACGCACCTGTGATATGGAGATAGATGGGGACGGTCACACACCTGTGATGGAGGGAGAGCTTGGGGCTGTCACACACCTGTGATGGCCCGGCAGATGGGGACTGTCTAACACCTGTGATGGGGACAGAGGTGGGGTCTCTCACATACCTGAGAAGGGGAAGGGATAGGGACTGTCACTCCCCTGTGATGGGGAGAGAGCTGGGGACTGACACACCTGTGATGGGGAGAGAGCTGGGGGCTGTCACTCACCTCTAATGGGGAGAGAGCTCGCGGCTATCACACACCTGTGATGGGGAAAGACATGCGGACTGTCAAACACCTGTGATAGGAAGAGAACTGGGGCTGTCACATACATGTGATGCGGAGACAGCTGGTGTCTTTCACATACCTCTGATGTGGAGACAGCTAAGGGCTAACACATACTTGTGATGGGGAGAAAGTTGGGTGCTGTCAGGCATCTGTGATGTGGAGACAGCTGAGAGTTGTCACATACCTGTGACTGGGAGATAGCTGGGGTCTGTCACTCACCTATGATCTGGAGAGAGCTGGGGGCTATCACACAGTTTTGATGGGGAGAGAGATGGGGACTGTCACATACGTGTGACGGGTAGAGCTGGGGGCCGCCACTCACCTGTGATGGGGAGAGAGCTGGGGGCTGTCACTCACCTGTAATGAGGAGAGAGATGGGGGCTGTCTCTCACCTGTGATGGGGAGAGAGCTGGGGGCTGTCATCCACCTGTGAAGGGGAGAGAGCTGGGCGTTGTCACTCACCTGTGATATGGAGAGAGCTGGGGACGGTCAAACACCTATGATGGGGAGAGAGCTTGTGTTTGTCACATACCTGTGATATAGAGACAGCTGTGGTCTATCACATACCTATAATGGGGAGACAGCTGGGGGCTGTGACATACCTGTGATGGGGAGAGAGTAGGAGGCTGTCACGCACCTGTGATATAGACAGCTGGGGACGGTCACACAACTGTGATGGGGAGAGAGCTGGTGGCTGTCACTCACTTGTGAATGGGGAGAGAGATGGGGGCTGTCAATCAACTGTGATGGGGCGAGAGCTGGGGGCTGTCATCCACCTGTGAAGGGGAAAGAGCTGGGGCTTTCTCGCACCTGTGATATGGAGACAGCTGGGGATGGTCACACACCTGTGACGAGGAGAGAGCTTGGCGTTGTCACATACCTGTGATGTGGAGACAGCTGGGGGCTGTTACATAGCTGTTATGGGGAGAGACTTGGGTTTTGTCAGGCAACTGTGATGTGGAGACAGCTGGGGGCTGTCACATACCTGTGATGGGGAGAGAGCTTGGGGCTGTAACTCACCGGTGATGGGGAGAGAGCTGTGGGATGTCACACACCTGTGATGGGGAGAGGGCTTGGGGTTGTCAAACACCTCTGATGGGGAGAGAGATGGGGATTGTCACTTACTTTTAATGTTAAGACAGATGGGGGCTGTCACACTACTGTGATTGGGGGAGAGCTGGGGGCTCACACATACCTATGATGCAGAGACAGCTAGTGGTTGTCACATCCCTGTGATGTGGAGACAATGGGGGTTGTGATATACATGTGATTGGGAGAGAGTTGGGGGCTGTTATGGTCCTGTGATGCGGAGAAAATTGGGGGCTCTCCTATACCTGTGTTGGGTAGAGAGCTGGGATCTCTTGCTCACCTGAAATGGGGAGAGAGCTGGGGTCTTTCACACACCTGTGATGGGGAAAGAGATGGGGACTGTCAAACACCTGTGATGGGGAGAGACCTGGGGGCTGCAAGATACCTGTGATGCGGAGACAGCTGGTGTGTTTCACATACCTGTGATGTGGAGACAGCTGGGGGCTGACACATACCTGTGAAGGGGAAAAAGTTGGGGGCTGTCAGGCTCCTGTGATGTGGAATCAGCTGGGGGCTGTCACATACCTGTGATGGGGAGAAAGCTGGGGCCTATCACTCACCTGTGATTGGGAGAGAGCTGGGGGTTGTCACTCCCCTATGATGGGGAGAGAGCTGGGGCTCACATATACCTGTGATGCGTAGACAGCTAGTGGTTGTCACATACCTGTGATGTGGAGACAATGGGCGTTATGACATAACTGTGATGGGGAGAGAGTTGGGGGCTGTTAGGCTCCTTTGATGCGGAGACAGCTAAGGTCTCTCAGACACCTGTGATTGGGAGAGAGCTGGGGGCTGTCACTCACCTGTGATGGGGCGAGAGCTGGTGGCTGTCACACACCTGTGAATGGGAGTGAGCTGGGCATTGTCACTCACCTGTGATATGGAGACACCTGGGGACGGTCACACACCTGTGATGGAGAGAGAGCTGGGGGCTGTCACTCACTTGTGATGGGGAGAGAGATGGGGGCTGTCACATACATGTGTTGGAGCGATAGCTAGGGGCCGTCACCCACCTGTGAAAGGGAGAGAGCTGGGGGCTTTCACGCACCTGTGATATGGAGACGGCTGGGGATGGTCACACACCTGTGATGAGGAGAGAGCTTGGCGTTGTCACATACCTATGATGTGGCGACAGCTGGGGGTTCTCACATACCTGTGATGGGGAGAGACTTGGGGTTTGTCAGGCACATGTGGTGCGGAGACAGCTGGGGGCTGTCACATACCTGTTATGGGGAGAGAGCTTGGGTTTGTCACACACCTGTGATGGGGAGAGAGATGGGGATTGTCACTTACTTGTAATTCTAAGACAGCTGGGGGCTGTCACACTGTTGTGATTGGAAGAGAGCTGGGGGCTGTCTCTCACCGGGGATGGGGAGAGAGCTGGGGGATGTCACACACCTGTGATGGGAAGGGAGCTTGGGGCTCTCACTCACTTGTGAAGGGGAAAGAGATGGGGACTGTCAAACACTTCTGATGGGGAGAGTGCTGGGGCAAGTCACATACCTGTGATGCGGAGTAAGGTAGTTGCTGTCACATACTTGTGATGTGGAGACAGCTGGGGGCTGTCACATACCTGTGATGGGGAGAGAGCTGAGGGCTATCACTCACCTGTGATGGGGAGAGAGCTGGGGTCTGTCACACACCTGTGATGGGGAGAGAGCTGGGCACTGTCAAGCACCTATGATGGGGAGAGAGCTGGGGGCTGTCACATACCTGTGATGCAGATAGAGCTGGTGGCTGTCACATACCTGTGATGTGGAGACAGCTTGCGACTGTAACATACCTGTGATGGGGAGAGAGTTGGGAGCTGTCAGACACCTTTGATGCGGAGACAGCTGGGGGCTGTCACATACTTGTGATGGGGAGACAACCGGGGGCCGTCACTCATCTGTGATGGGGAGAGAGGTGGGGGCTGTCACACACCTGTGATGGGGAGAGAGATGGGGACTGTCACATACCTGTGAGGCGGAGACAGCTGGGGGTTGTCACACACCTGTGATGGGGAGAGAGTTGGGTCCTGTCAGGCACTTGTGATGCGGAGAGAGCTGGGGGCTGTCACATGCCTGTGATGTGGAGACAGCTGGGGCCTGTCACATACCTGTGATGGGGAGAGAGCTGGGGGCTATCACTCACCTGTGATTGGGAGAGAGTTGGGGATTGTCACATACTTGTAATGCTGAGACAGCTGGGGACTCTCAAACACCTCTGATGGGGAGAGGCCTTGGGATTGCCCCATACATGTGATGTGGAGACAGCTGGGAGCTGCCACATACCTAAAATGGGGAGACAGCTGGGGGCAGTCACATACCTGTGATGTGGAGACAGCTGGGGCCTGTCAAATATTTGTGATGGGGAGAGAGTTTGGGCTCTCACATACCTGTGATGCAGAGAGAGCTGGTGGCTGTCACATACCTGTGATTTGGAGACAGCTGGTGGTTGTCACATACCTGTGATGGGGAGAGAGCTGGGGTCTGTCCCTCGCCTGTGATTGGGAGAGAGCTGTGGGTTGTCACATACCTGTGAGGCCGAAACAGCTGTGGGTTGTCAAATAGCTCTGATGGGGAGAGAGTTGGGGCCTGTCACGCACCTGTGATGTGGAGACAGCTGGGGGCTGTCACATACCTGTGATGGGGAGAGAGCTGCGGACTGTCAAACACCTATGATGGGGAGAGAGCTGGGGGCTGTCAGTCACCTGTGATGTGTAGACTGCTGGTGGCTGTCACATACCTGTGATGGGGAGAGAGCTGCGGGCTGTCACACACCTGTGATGGGGAGAGAGTTGGGGATTGTCACATACTTGTAATGCTGAGACAGCTGGGGGCTGTCACACACCTGTGATGGGGAGAGAGCTGGGTTTTGTCACTCCCCTATGATGGGGAGAGAGCTGGGGCTCACATATACCTGTGATGCATAGACAGCTAGTGGTTGTCAGATACCTGTGATGTGGAGACAATGGGCATTGTGACATACCTGTGATGGGGAGAGAGTTGGGGGCTGTTAGGCTCCTTTGATGCGGAGACAGCTAAGGTCTCTCAGACACCTGTGATGGGGAGAGAGCTGGGGGCTGTCACTCACCTGTGATGGGGCGAGAGCTGGTGGCTGTCACACACCTGTGAATGGGAGTGAGCTGGTCATTGTCACTCACCTGTGATATGGAGACACCTGGGGACGGTCACACACCTGTGATGGAGAGAGAGCTGGGGGCGGTCACTCACTTGTCATGGGGAGAGAGATGGGGGCTGTCACATACATGTGTTGGAGCGATAGCTAGGGGCCGTCACCCACCTGTGAAAGGGAGAGAGCTGGGGGCTTTCACGCACCTGTGATATGGAGACGGCTGGGGACGGTCACACACCTGTGATGGGGAGAGAGCTGGGGGCTGTCACTCACTTGTGATGGGGAGAGCGATGGGGGCAGTGAATCAACTGTGATGGGGCGAGAGCTGGGGGCTGTCACCCACCTGTGATATGGAGACAGCTGGGGATGGTCACACACCTGTGATGAGGAGAGAGCTTGGCGTTGTCACATACCTATGATGTGGCGACAGCTGGGGGTTCTCACATACCTGTGATGGGGAGAGACTTGGGGTTTGTTAGGCACATGTGGTGCGGAGACAGCTGGGGGCTGTCACATACCTGTTATGGGGAGAGATCGGGGGGCTGTATCTCACCGGTGATAGGGAGAGAGCTGGGGGATGTCACACACCTGTGATGGGGAGAGAGCTTGGGTTTGTCACACACCTGTGATGGGGAGAGAGATGGGGATTGTCACTTACTTGTAATTCTAAGACAGCTGGGGGCTGTCACACTGTTGTGATTGGGAGAGAGCTGGGGGCTGTCTCTCACCGGGGATGGGGAGAGAGCTGGGGGCTGTCACATACCTGTGATGCAGATAGAGCTGGTGGCTGTCACATACCTGTGATGTGGAGACAGCTTGCGACTCTAACATACCTGTGATGGGGAGAGAGTTGGGAGCTGTCAGACAACTTTGATGCGGAGACAGCTGGGGGCTGTCACATACTTGTGATGGGGAGACAGCCGGGGGCCGTCACTCACCTGTGATGGGGAGAGAGGTGGGGGCTGTCACACACCTGTGATGGGGAGAGAGATGGGGACTGTCACATACCTGTGAGGCGGAGACAGCTGGGCGTTGTCAGACACCTGTGATGGGGAGAGAGTTGGGTCCTGTCAGGCACTTGTGATTCGGAGAGAGCTGGGGGCTGTCACATGCCTGTGATGTGGAGACAGCTGGGGCCTGTCACATACCTGTGATGGGGAGAGAGCTGGGGGCTATCACTCACCTGTGATTGGGAGAGAGTTGGGGATTGTCACATACTTGTAATGCTGAGACAGCTGGGGACTCTCAAACACCTCTGATGGGGAGAGGCCTTGGGATTGCCCCATACATGTGATGTGGAGACAGCTGGGAGCTGCCACATACCTAAAATGGGGAGACAGCTGGGGGCAGTCACATACCTGTGATGTGGAGACAGCTGGGGCCTGTCAAATATTTGTGATGGGGAGAGAGTTTGGGCTCTCACATACCTGTGATGCAGAGAGAGCTGGTGGCTGTCACATACCTGTGATTTGGAGACAGCTGGAGGTTGTCACATACCTGTGATGGGGAGAGAGCTGGGGTCTGTCCCTCGCCTGTGATTGGGAGAGAGCTGTGGGTTGTCACATACCTGTGAGGCCGAAACAGCTGTGGGTTGTCAAATAGCTCTGATGGGGAGAGAGTTGGGGCCTGTCACGCACCTGTGATGTGGAGACAGCTGGGGGCTGTCACATACCTGTGATGGGGAGAGAGTTGCGGACTGTCAAACACCTATGATGGGGAGAGAGCTGGGGGCTGTCAGTCACCTGTGATGTGTAGACTGCTGGTGGCTGTCACATACCTGTGATGGGGAGAGAGCTGCGGGCTGTCACACACCTGTGATGGGGAGAGAGTTGGGGATTGTCACATACTTGTAATGCTGAGACAGCTGGGGGCTGTCACACACCGGTGATGGGTGTAGAGCTGGGGTTGTCACTCACCGGTGATGGGGAGAGAGATGCGGACTGTCACATACCTGTTATGCTGAGACAGCTGGGGGCTGTCACATACCTGTGATGGGGAGAGAGCTGGGGGCTGTCACATACCTGTGATGTGGAGACAGGTGGGGGCTGTCACATACTTGTGATGGGGAGAGAGCTGGGGGCTGTCACTCACCTGTGATCAGGAGAGAGATTGGGGCTGTCACCCACCTGTGAAGGGGAGAGAGCTGGGGGCTTCCACGCACCTGTGATATGGAGACAACTGGGGACGGTCACGCACGTGTGATGGGGAGAGAGCTGGGGACTGACACACCTGTGATGGGGAGAGAGCTGAGGGCTGTCACTCACCTCTAATGGGGAGAGAGCTCGCGGCTATCACAAACCTGTGATGGGGAAACACATGCGGACTGTCAAACACCTGTGATGGGGAGAGACCTGGGGGCTGTCACATGCCTGTGATGCGGAGACAGCTGGTGTCTTTCACATACCTGTGATGTGGAGACAGCTAAGGGCTAACACATACCTGTGATGGGGAGAAAGTTGGGTGCTCTCAGGCATCTGTGATGTGGAGACAGATGGGAGTTGTCACATACCTGTGATTGGGAGAAAGCTGCGGTCTGTCACTCACCTATGATGTGAAGAGAGCTGGGGGCTATCACAGAGCTTTGATGGGGAGAGAGATGGGGACTGTCACATACCTGTGACGCTGAGACAGCTGGGGGCTGTCACGTAACTGTGACGGGTAGAGCAGGGGCCGCCACTCACCTGTGATGGGGAGAGAGCTGGGGGCTGTCACTCACCTGTAGTGAGGAGAGAGATGGGGGCTGTCTCTCACCTGTGATGGGGAGAGAGCTGGGGGCTGTCATCCTGCTATGAAGAGGCGAAACCTGGGCGTTGTCACTCACCTGTGCTATGGAGAGAGCTGGGGACGGTGAAACACCTGTGATGGGGAGAGAGCTTGGGTTTGTCACATACCTGTGATATAGAGACAGCTGTGGTCTATCACATAGGGTTTGTCACATACCTGTGATATAGAGACAGCTGTGGTCTATCACATACCTATAATGGGGAGACAGCTGGGGGCTGTGACATACCTGTGATGGGGAAAGAGTAGGAGGCTGTCACGCACCTGTGATATAGAGACAGCTGGCGACGGTCACACAACTGTGATGGGGAGAGAGCTGGTGGCTGTTACTCACTTGTGATGGGGAGAGAGATGGGGGCTGTCAATCAACTGTGATGGGGCGAGAGCTGGGGGCTGTCATCCACCTGTGAAGGGGAAAGAGCTGGGGCTTCCTCGCACCTGTGATATGGAGACAGCTGGGGATGGTCGAACACCTGTGACGAGGAGAGAGGTTGGCGTTGTCACATACCTGTGATGTGGAGACAGCTGCGGGCTGTCACACTGCTGTGATTGGGGGAGAGCTGGGGGCTGTCACTCACCGGGGATGGGGAGAGAGCTGGGTGCTCACACATACCTATGATGCACAGAAAGCTAGTGGTTGTCACATCCCTGTGATGTGGAGACAATGGGGGTTGTGACATACCTCTGATGGGGAGAGAGTTGGGGGTGTTAGAGTCCTGTGATGCGGAGAAAGATGGAGTCTCTCATATACCTGTGATGCGGAGAGAGCTGGGATCTCTTGTTCACCTGAAATGGGGAGAGAGCTGGGGTCTGTCACACACCTGTGATGGGGAAAGAGATGGGGACTGTCAAACACCTGTGATGGGGAGAGACCTGGGGGCTGTCAGATACCTGTGATGCGGAGACAGCTGGTGTGTTTCACATACCTGTGATGTGGAGACAGCTGGGGGTTGACACATACCTGTGAAGGGGAGAAAGTTGGGCGCTGTCAGGCTCCTGTGATGCGGAATCAGACGGGCGCTGTCACATACCTGTGATGGGGAAAAAGCTGGGGTCTATCACTCACCTGTGATGGGGAGAGAGCTGGGGTCTGTCGCACACCTGTGATTGGGAGAGAGCTGGGGCTCACCCATACCTGTGATGCGTAGACACCTAGTTGTTGTCACATACCTGTGATGTGGAGACAATGGGTGTTGTGACATACCTGTGATGGGGAGAGAGCTGGGGGCTGTCACACACCTGTGAATCTGAGAGAGCTGGTCATTGTCACTCACCTGTGATTTGGAGACACCTGGGGACGGTCACACACCTGTGATGGGGAGAGAGCTGGGGGCTGTCACTCACTTGTCATGGGGAGAGAGATGGGGGCTGTCACATACATGTGTTGGAGCGATAGCTAGGGGCCGTCACCCACCTGTGAAAGGGAGAGAGTTGGGGGCTTTCACGCACCTGTGATATGGAGACAGCTGGGATCGGTCACACACCTGTGATGGGGAGAGAGCTGGGGGCTGTCACTCACTTGTGATGGGGCGAGAGCTGGGGGCTGTCACCCACCTGTGAAGGGGAAAGAGCTGGGGGCTTTCACGCACCTGTGATATGGAGACAGCTGGGGATGGTCACTCACCTGTGATGGGGAGAGAGCTGGGTTTCTCACATACCTGTGATGCGTAGACAGCTAGTGGTTGTCACATACCTGTGATGTGGAGACAATGGGCGTTGTGACATACCTGTGATCGGGAGAGAGGTGGGGGCTGTTAGGCACCTGTGATGCGGAGAGAGCTGGGGGCTCTCAGATACCTGTGATGGGGAGAGAGCTGGGGGCTGTCACTCACCTGTGATGGGGAGAGAGCTGGTGGCTGTCACACACCTGTGAATAGGAGAGAGCTGGGCATTGTCACTCACCTGTGATATGGAGACACCTGGGGACGGTCACACACCTGTGATGGGGAGAGAGCTGGGGGCTGTCACTCACTGTTGATGGGGAGAGAGATGGGTCTGTCACATACATGTGTTGGAGCGAGAGCTGGGGGCCGTCACCCACCTGTGAAAGGGAGAGAGCTGAGGGCTTTCACGCACCTCTGATATGGAGACAGCTGGGGACGGTCACACACCTGTGATGGGGAGAGAGCAGGGGGCAGTCACTCACTTGTGATGGGGAGAGAGATGGGGTCAGTCAATCAACTGTGATGGGGCGAGAGCTTGGGTCTGTCACCCACCTGTGAAGGGGAAAGAGCTGGGGGCTTTCACGCACCTGTGGTATGCAGACAGCTGGGTATGGTCATACACCTGTGATGAAGAGAGAGCTTGGCGTTGTCACATACCTGTGATGTGGCGACAGCTGCGGGCTCTCACATACCTGTGATGGAGAGAGACTTGGCGTTTGTCAGGCACCTGTCATGCGGAGACAGCTGGGGGCTGTCACATACCTGTGATGGGGAGAGAGCTGGGGGCTGTAATTCACCAGTGATGGGGAGAGAGCTGGGGCATGTAACACACCTGTGATGGGGAGAGAGCTTGCGGTTTTCACACAGCTGTGATGGGGAGAGAGATGGGGATTGTCACTTACTTGTAATGCTGAGACAGCTGGGGGCTGTCACACACCGGTGATGGGGAGAGAGCTGCGGACTGTCAAACACCTATGATGGGGAGAGAGCTGGGGGCTGTCAGTCACCTGTGATGGGGAGAGAGTTGGGGATTTTCACATACTTGTAATGCTGAGACAGCTGGGGGCTGTCACACCCCGGTGATGGGTGTAGAGCTGGGGCTGTCACTCACCGGTGATGGGGAGAGAGATGCGGACTGTCACATACCTGTTATGCTGAGACAGCTGGGGGCTGTCACATACCTGTGATGGGGAGAGAGCTGGGGGCTGTCACATACCTGTGATGTGGAGACAGGTGGGGGCTGTCACATACCTGTGATGGGGAGAGAGCTGGGGGCTGTAACTCACCTGTGATCAGGAGAGAGCTTGGGGCTGTCACCCACCTGTGAAGGGGAGAGAGCTGGGGGCTTTCACGCACCTGTGATATGGAGACAACGGGGGACGGTCACACACCTGTGATGGGGAGAGAGCTTGTCGTTGTCACATACCTGTGATGTGGAGACTGCTGGGGGCTATCATATACCTGTAATTGGGAGAGAGCTGGGGGCCGTCACTCACCTGTGATGGGGAGACAGTTTCTGCCTGTCACACACCTGTGATGGGGAGAGAGATGGAGACTGTCACATACCTGTGATGCTGTTACAGCTGGGGGCTGTCACATACTTGTGATGGGGAGAGAGCTGAGGGCTGTTACTCACCTGAGATGGGAAGAAAGATGAGGTATGTCAATCACCTGTGATGGGGAGCGAGCTGGGGCTGTCACGCACCTGTGATATGGAGATAGCTGGGGTCGGTCACACACCTGTGATGGGTAGCCAGTTGGGGTCTGCCAGGCAACTGTGATGCGGTGACACCTGGGGTCTGTCAACTACCTCTGATGGGGAGAGAGCTGGGGGGTGTCACTCATCTGTGATGGGGAGAGAGCTTGGGGCTGTCACTCCCCTGTGAAGGGGAGAGAGCTGGGCGTTGTCACGCACCTGTGATATGGAGATAGATGGGGACGGTCACACACCTGTGATGGAGGGAGAGCTTGAGGCTGTCACACACCTGTGATGGCACGGGAGATGGGGACTGTCTAACACCTGTGATGGGGACAGAGGTGGGGTCTGTCACATACCTGAGAAGGGGAAGGGATAGGGACTGTCACTCCCCTGTGATGGGGAGAGAGTTGGGGGCTGTCACTCACCTCTAATGGGGAGAGAGCTCGCGGCTATCACAGACCTGTGATGGGGAAAGACATGCGGACTGTCAAACGCCTGTGATGGGGAGAGAACTGGGGCTGTCACATACATGTGATGCGGAGACAGCTGGTGTCTTTCACATACCTCTGATGTGGAGACAGCTAAGGGCTAACACATACTTGTGATGGGGAGAAAGTTGGGTGCTGTCAGGCATCTGTGATGTGGAGACAGCTGGGAGTTGTCACATATCTGTGATTGGGAGATAGCTGGGGTCTGTCACTCACCTATGATCTGGAGAGAGCTGGGGGCTATCACACAGTTTTGATGGGGAGAGAGATGGGGACTGTCACATAGCTGTGACGGGTAGAGCTGGGGGCCGCCACTCACCTGTGATGGGGAGAGAGCTGGGGGCTGTCACTCACCTGTAATGAGGAGAGAGATGGGGGCTGTCTCTCACCTGTGATGGGGAGAGAGCTGGGGGCTGTCATCCACCTGTGAAGGGGAGAGAGCAGGGCGTTGTCACTCACCTGTGATATGGAGAGAGCTGGGGACGGTCAAACACCTATGATGGGGAGAGAGCTTGGGTTTGTCACATACCTGTGATATAGAGACAGCTGTGGTCTATCACATACCTATAATGGGGAGACAGCTGGGGGCTGTGACATACCTGTGATGGGGAGACAGTAGGAGGCTGTCACGCACCTGTGATATAGACAGCTGGGGACGGTCACACAACTGTGATGGGGAGAGAGCTGGTGGCTGTCACTCACTTGTGATGGGGAGAGAGATGGGGGCTGTCAATCAACTGTGATGGGGCGAGAGCTGGGGGCTGTCATCCACCTGTGAAGGGGAAAGAGCTGGGGCTTTCTCGCACCTGTGATATGGAGACAGCTGGGGATGGTCACACACCTGTGACGAGGAGAGAGCTTGGCGTTGTCACATACCTGTGATGTGGAGACAGCTGGGGGCTGTCACATAGCTGTTATGGGGAGAGACTTGGGGTTTGTCAGGCAACTGTGATGTGGAGACAGCTGGGGGCTGTCACATACCTGTGATGGGGAGAGAGCTTGGGGCTGTAACTCACCGGTGATGGGGAGAGAGCTGTGGGATGTCACACACCTGTGATGGGGAGAGAGCTTGGGGTTGTCAGACACCTCTGATGGGGAGAGAGATGGGGATTGTCACTTACTTTTAATGCTAAGACAGATGGGGGCTGTCACACTACTGTGATTGGGGGAGAGCTGGGGGCTCACACATACCTATGATGCAGAGACAGCTAGTGGTTGTCACATCCCTGTGATGTGGAGACAATGGGGGTTGTGACATACCTCTGATGGGGAGAGAGTTGGGGGTGTTAGGGTCCTGTGATGCGGAGAAAGATGGAGTCTCTCATATACCTGTGATGCGGAGAGAGCTGGGATCTCTTGTTCACCTGAAATGGGGAGAGAGCTGGGGTCTGTCACACACCTGTGATGGGGAAAGAGATGGGGACTGTCAAACACCTGTGATGGGGAGAGACCTGGGGGCTGTCAGATACCTGTGATGCGGAGACAGCTGGTGTGTTTCACATACCTGTGATGTGGAGACAGCTGGGGGTTGACACATACCTGTGAAGGGGAAAATGTTGGGGGCTGTCAGGCTCCTGTGATGCGGAATCAGCTGGGCGCTGTCACATACCTGTGATGGGGAAAAAGCTGGGGTCTATCACTCACCTGTGATGGGGAGAGAGCTGGGGCTCACCCATACCTGTGATGCGTAGACACCTAGTGGTTGTCACATACCTGTGATGTGGAGACAATGGGCATTGTGACATACCTGTGATGGCGAGAGAGTTGGGGGCTGTTAGCCTCCTGTGATGTGGAGACAGCTGGGGGCTCTCAGATACCTGTGATGGGGAGAGAGCTGGGGGCTGTCACTCACCTGTGATGGGGAGAGAGCTGGGGGCTATCACACACCTGTGAATCTGAGAGAGCTGGGCATTGTCACTCACCTGTGATTTGGAGACACCTGGGGACGGTCACACACCTGTGATGGGGAGAGAGCTGGGGGCTGTCACTCACTTGTCATGGGGAGAGAGATGGGGGCTGTCACATACATGTGTTGGAGCGATAGCTAGGGGCCGTCACCCACCTGTGAAAGGGAGAGAGTTGGGGGCTTTCACGCACCTGTGATATGGAGACAGCTGGGATCGGTCACACACCTGTGATGGGGAGAGAGCTGGGGGCTGTCACTCACTTGTGATGGGGCGAGAGCTGGGGGCTGTCACCCACCTGTGAAGGGGAAAGAGCTGGGGGCTTTCACGCACCTGTGATATGGAGACAGCTGGGGATGGTCACTCACCTGTGATGGGGAGAGAGCTGGGTTTCTCACATACCTGTGATGCGTAGACAGCTAGTGGTTGTCACATACCTGTGATGTGGAGACAATGGGCGTTGTGACATACCTGTGATCGGGAGAGAGGTGGGGGCTGTTAGGCACCTGTGATGCGGAGAGAGCTGGGGGCTCTCAGATACCTGTGATGGGGAGAGAGCTGGGGGCTGTCACTCACCTGTGATGGGGAGAGAGCTGGTGGCTGTCACACACCTGTGAATAGGAGAGAGCTGGGCATTGTCACTCACCTGTGATATGGAGACACCTGGGGACGGTCACACACCTGTGATGGGGAGAGAGCTGGGGGCTGTCACTCACTGTTGATGGGGAGAGAGATGGGTCTGTCACATACATGTGTTGGAGCGAGAGCTGGGGGCCGTCACCCACCTGTGAAAAGGAGAGAGCTGAGGGCTTTCACGCACCTCTGATATGGAGACAGCTGGGGACGGTCACACACCTGTGATGGGGAGAGAGCAGGGGGCAGTCACTCACTTGTGATGGGGAGAGAGATGGGGTCAGTCAATCAACTGTGATGGGGCGAGAGCTTGGGTCTGTCACCCACCTGTGAAGGGGAAAGAGCTGGGGGCTTTCACGCACCTGTGGTATGCAGACAGCTGGGTATGGTCATACACCTGTGATGAAGAGAGAGCTTGGCGTTGTCACATACCTGTGATGTGGCGACAGCTGCGGGCTCTCACATACCTGTGATGGAGAGAGACTTGGCGTTTGTCAGGCACCTGTCATGCGGAGACAGCTGGGGGCTGTCACATACCTGTGATGGGGAGAGAGCTGGGGGCTGTAACTCACCAGTGATGGGGAGAGAGCTGGGGCATGTAACACACCTGTGATGGGGAGAGAGCTTGCGGTTTTCACACAGCTGTGATGGGGAGAGAGATGGGGATTGTCACTTACTTGTAATGCTGAGACAGCTGGGGGCTGTCACACACCGGTGATGGGGAGAGAGCTGCGGACTGTCAAACACCTATGATGGGGAGAGAGCTGGGGGCTGTCAGTCACCTGTGATGGGGAGAGAGTTGGGGATTTTCACATACTTGTAATGCTGAGACAGCTGGGGGCTGTCACACCCCGGTGATGGGTGTAGAGCTGGGGCTGTCACTCACCGGTGATGGGGAGAGAGATGCGGACTGTCACATACCTGTTATGCTGAGACAGCTGGGGGCTGTCACATACCTGTGATGGGGAGAGAGCTGGGGGCTGTCACATACCTGTGATGTGGAGACAGGTGGGGGCTGTCACATACCTGTGATGGGGAGAGAGCTGGGGGCTGTAACTCACCTGTGATCAGGAGAGAGCTTGGGGCTGTCACCCACCTGTGAAGGGGAGAGAGCTGGGGGCTTTCACGCACCTGTGATATGGAGACAACGGGGGACGGTCACACACCTGTGATGGGGAGAGAGCTTGTCGTTGTCACATACCTGTGATGTGGAGACTGCTGGGGGCTATCATATACCTGTAATTGGGAGAGAGATGGGGGCCGTCACTCACCTGTGATGGGGAGACAGTTTCTGGCTGTCACACACCTGTGATGGGGAGAGAGATGGGGACTGTCACATACCTGTGATGCTGTTACAGCTGGGGGCTGTCACATACTTGTGATGGGGAGAGAGCTGAGGGCTGTTACTCACCTGAGATGGGAAGAAAGATGAGGTATGTCAATCACCTGTGATGGGGAGCGAGCTGGGGCTGTCACGCACCTGTGATATGGAGATAGCTGGGGTCGGTCACACACCTGTGATGGGTAGCCAGTTGGGGTCTGCCAGGCAACTGTGATGCGGTGACACCTGGGGTCTGTCAACTACCTCTGATGGGGAGAGAGCTGGGGGGTGTCACTCATCTGTGATGGGGAGAGAGCTTGGGGCTGTCACTCCCCTGTGAAGGGGAGAGAGCTGGGCGTTGTCACGCACCTGTGATATGGAGATAGATGGGGACGGTCACACACCTGTGATGGAGGGAGAGCTTGAGGCTGTCACACACCTGTGATGGCACGGGAGATGGGGACTGTCTAACACCTGTGATGGGGACAGAGGTGGGGTCTGTCACATACCTGAGAAGGGGAAGGGATAGGGACTGTCACTCCCCTGTGATGGGGAGAGAGTTGGGGGCTGTCACTCACCTCTAATGGGGAGAGAGCTCGCGGCTATCACAGGCCTGTGATGGGGAAAGACATGCGGACTGTCAAACACCTGTGATGGGGAGAGAACTGGGGCTGTCACATACATGTGATGCGGAGACAGCTGGTGTCTTTCACATACCTCTGATGTGGAGACAGCTAAGGGCTAACACATACTTGTGATGGGGAGAAAGTTGGGTGCTGTCAGGCATCTGTGATGTGGAGACAGCTGGGAGTTGTCACATACCTGTGATTGGGAGATAGCTGGGGTCTGTCACTCACCTATGATCTGGAGAGAGCTGGGTGCTATCACACAGTTTTGATGGGGAGAGAGATGGGGACTGTCACATACCTGTGACGGGTAGAGCTGGGGGCCGCCACTCACCTGTGATGGGGAGAGAGCTGGGGGCTGTCACTCACCTGTAATGAGGAGAGAGATGGGGGCTGTCTCTCACCTGTGATGGGGAGAGAGCTGGGGGCTGTCATCCACCTGTGAAGGGGAGAGAGCAGGGCGTTGTCACTCACCTGTGATATGGAGAGAGCTGGGGACGGTCAAACACCTATGATGGGGAGAGAGCTTGGGTTTGTCACATACCTGTGATATAGAGACAGCTGTGGTCTATCACATACCTATAATGGGGAGACAGCTGGGGGCTGTGACATACCTGTGATGGGGAGAGAGTAGGAGGCTGTCACGCACCTGTGATATAGACAGCTGGGGACGGTCACACAACTGTGATGGGGAGAGAGCTGGTGGCTGTCACTCACTTGTGATGGGGAGAGAGATGGGGGCTGTCAATCAACTGTGATGGGGCGAGAGCTGGGGGCTGTCATCCACCTGTGAAGGGGAAAGAGCTGGGGCTTTCTCGCACCTGTGATATGGAGACAGCTGGGGATGGTCACACACCTGTGACGAGGAGAGAGCTTGGCGTTGTCACATACCTGTGATGTGGAGACAGCTGGGGGCTGTCACATAGCTGTTATGGGGAGAGACTTGGGGTTTGTCAGGCAACTGTGATGTGGAGACAGCTGGGGGCTGTCACATACCTGTGATGGGGAGAGAGCTTGGGGCTGTAACTCACCGGTGATGGGGAGAGAGCTGTGGGATGTCACACACCTGTGATGGGGAGAGAGCTTGGGGTTGTCACACACCTCTGATGGGGAGAGAGATGGGGATTGTCACTTACTTTTAATGCTAAGACAGATGGGGGCTGTCACACTACTGTGATTGGGGGAGAGCTGGGGGCTCACACATACCTATGATGCAGAGACAGCTAGTGGTTGTCACATCCCTGTGATGTGGAGACAATGGGGGTTGTGACATACCTCTGATGGGGAGAGAGTTGGGGGTGTTAGGGTCCTGTGATGCGGAGAAAGATGGAGTCTCTCATATACCTGTGATGCGGAGAGAGCTGGGATCTCTTGTTCACCTGAAATGGGGAGAGAGCTGGGGGCTGTCTCTCACCTGTGATGGGGAGAGAGCTGGGGGCTGTCATCCACCTGTGAAGGGGAGAGAGCAGGGCGTTGTCACTCACCTGTGATATGGAGAGAGCTGGGGACGGTCAAACACCTATGATGGGGAGAGAGCTTGGGTTTGTCACATACCTGTGATATAGAGACAGCTGTGGTCTATCACATACCTATAATGGGGAGACAGCTGGGGGCTGTGACATACCTGTGATGGGGAGAGAGTAGGAGGCTGTCACGCACCTGTGATATAGACAGCTGGGGACGGTCACACAACTGTGATGGGGAGAGAGCTGGTGGCTGTCACTCACTTGTGATGGGGAGAGAGATGGGGGCTGTCAATCAACTGTGATGGGGCGAGAGCTGGGGGCTGTCATCCACCTGTGAAGGGGAAAGAGCTGGGGCTTTCTCGCACCTGTGATATGGAGACAGCTGGGGATGGTCACACACCTGTGACGAGGAGAGAGCTTGGCGTTGTCACATACCTGTGATGTGGAGACAGCTGGGGGCTGTCACATAGCTGTTATGGGGAGAGACTTGGGGTTTGTCAGGCAACTGTGATGTGGAGACAGCTGGGGGCTGTCACATACCTGTGATGGGGAGAGAGCTTGGGGCTGTAACTCACCGGTGATGGGGAGAGAGCTGTGGGATGTCACACACCTGTGATGGGGAGAGAGCTTGGGGTTGTCAGACACCTCTGATGGGGAGAGAGATGGGGATTGTCACTTACTTTTAATGCTAAGACAGATGGGGGCTGTCACACTACTGTGATTGGGGGAGAGCTGGGGGCTCACACATACCTATGATGCAGAGACAGCTAGTGGTTGTCACATCCCTGTGATGTGGAGACAATGGGGGTTGTGACATACCTCTGATGGGGAGAGAGTTGGGGGTGTTAGGGTCCTGTGATGCGGAGAAAGATGGAGTCTCTCATATACCTGTGATGCGGAGAGAGCTGGGATCTCTTGTTCACCTGAAATGGGGAGAGAGCTGGGGTCTGTCACACACCTGTGATGGGGAAAGAGATGGGGACTGTCAAACACCTGTGATGGGGAGAGACCTGGGGGCTGTCAGATACCTGTGATGCGGAGACAGCTGGTGTGTTTCACATACCTGTGATGTGGAGACAGCTGGGGGTTGACACATACCTGTGAAGGGGAAAATGTTGGGGGCTGTCAGGCTCCTGTGATGCGGAATCAGCTGGGCGCTGTCACATACCTGTGATGGGGAAAAAGCTGGGGTCTATCACTCACCTGTGATGGGGAGAGAGCTGGGGCTCACCCATACCTGTGATGCGTAGACACCTAGTGGTTGTCACATACCTGTGATGTGGAGACAATGGGCATTGTGACATACCTGTGATGGCGAGAGAGTTGGGGGCTGTTAGCCTCCTGTGATGTGGAGACAGCTGGGGGCTCTCAGATACCTGTGATGGGGAGAGAGCTGGGGGCTGTCACTCACCTGTGATGGGGAGAGAGCTGGGGGCTATCACACACCTGTGAATCTGAGAGAGCTGGGCATTGTCACTCACCTGTGATTTGGAGACACCTGGGGACGGTCACACACCTGTGATGGGGAGAGAGCTGGGGGCTGTCACTCACTTGTCATGGGGAGAGAGATGGGGGCTGTCACATACATGTGTTGGAGCGATAGCTAGGGGCCGTCACCCACCTGTGAAAGGGAGAGAGTTGGGGGCTTTCACGCACCTGTGATATGGAGACAGCTGGGATCGGTCACACACCTGTGATGGGGAGAGAGCTGGGGGCTGTCACTCACTTGTGATGGGGCGAGAGCTGGGGGCTGTCACCCACCTGTGAAGGGGAAAGAGCTGGGGGCTTTCACGCACCTGTGATATGGAGACAGCTGGGGATGGTCACTCACCTGTGATGGGGAGAGAGCTGGGTTTCTCACATACCTGTGATGCGTAGACAGCTAGTGGTTGTCACATACCTGTGATGTGGAGACAATGGGCGTTGTGACATACCTGTGATCGGGAGAGAGGTGGGGGCTGTTAGGCACCTGTGATGCGGAGAGAGCTGGGGGCTCTCAGATACCTGTGATGGGGAGAGAGCTGGGGGCTGTCACTCACCTGTGATGGGGAGAGAGCTGGTGGCTGTCACACACCTGTGAATAGGAGAGAGCTGGGCATTGTCACTCACCTGTGATATGGAGACACCTGGGGACGGTCACACACCTGTGATGGGGAGAGAGCTGGGGGCTGTCACTCACTGTTGATGGGGAGAGAGATGGGTCTGTCACATACATGTGTTGGAGCGAGAGCTGGGGGCCGTCACCCACCTGTGAAAAGGAGAGAGCTGAGGGCTTTCACGCACCTCTGATATGGAGACAGCTGGGGACGGTCACACACCTGTGATGGGGAGAGAGCAGGGGGCAGTCACTCACTTGTGATGGGGAGAGAGATGGGGTCAGTCAATCAACTGTGATGGGGCGAGAGCTTGGGTCTGTCACCCACCTGTGAAGGGGAAAGAGCTGGGGGCTTTCACGCACCTGTGGTATGCAGACAGCTGGGTATGGTCATACACCTGTGATGAAGAGAGAGCTTGGCGTTGTCACATACCTGTGATGTGGCGACAGCTGCGGGCTCTCACATACCTGTGATGGAGAGAGACTTGGCGTTTGTCAGGCACCTGTCATGCGGAGACAGCTGGGGGCTGTCACATACCTGTGATGGGGAGAGAGCTGGGGGCTGTAACTCACCAGTGATGGGGAGAGAGCTGGGGCATGTAACACACCTGTGATGGGGAGAGAGCTTGCGGTTTTCACACAGCTGTGATGGGGAGAGAGATGGGGATTGTCACTTACTTGTAATGCTGAGACAGCTGGGGGCTGTCACACACCGGTGATGGGGAGAGAGCTGCGGACTGTCAAACACCTATGATGGGGAGAGAGCTGGGGGCTGTCAGTCACCTGTGATGGGGAGAGAGTTGGGGATTTTCACATACTTGTAATGCTGAGACAGCTGGGGGCTGTCACACCCCGGTGATGGGTGTAGAGCTGGGGCTGTCACTCACCGGTGATGGGGAGAGAGATGCGGACTGTCACATACCTGTTATGCTGAGACAGCTGGGGGCTGTCACATACCTGTGATGGGGAGAGAGCTGGGGGCTGTCACATACCTGTGATGTGGAGACAGGTGGGGGCTGTCACATACCTGTGATGGGGAGAGAGCTGGGGGCTGTAACTCACCTGTGATCAGGAGAGAGCTTGGGGCTGTCACCCACCTGTGAAGGGGAGAGAGCTGGGGGCTTTCACGCACCTGTGATATGGAGACAACGGGGGACGGTCACACACCTGTGATGGGGAGAGAGCTTGTCGTTGTCACATACCTGTGATGTGGAGACTGCTGGGGGCTATCATATACCTGTAATTGGGAGAGAGCTGGGGGCCGTCACTCACCTGTGATGGGGAGACAGTTTCTGGCTGTCACACACCTGTGATGGGGAGAGAGATGGGGACTGTCACATACCTGTGATGCTGTTACAGCTGGGGGCTGTCACATACTTGTGATGGGGAGAGAGCTGAGGGCTGTTACTCACCTGAGATGGGAAGAAAGATGAGGTATGTCAATCACCTGTGATGGGGAGCGAGCTGGGGCTGTCACGCACCTGTGATATGGAGATAGCTGGGGTCGGTCACACACCTGTGATGGGTAGCCAGTTGGGGTCTGCCAGGCAACTGTGATGCGGTGACACCTGGGGTCTGTCAACTACCTCTGATGGGGAGAGAGCTGGGGGGTGTCACTCATCTGTGATGGGGAGAGAGCTTGGGGCTGTCACTCCCCTGTGAAGGGGAGAGAGCTGGGCGTTGTCACGCACCTGTGATATGGAGATAGATGGGGACGGTCACACACCTGTGATGGAGGGAGAGCTTGAGGCTGTCACACACCTGTGATGGCACGGGAGATGGGGACTGTCTAACACCTGTGATGGGGACAGAGGTGGGGTCTGTCACATACCTGAGAAGGGGAAGGGATAGGGACTGTCACTCCCCTGTGATGGGGAGAGAGTTGGGGGCTGTCACTCACCTCTAATGGGGAGAGAGCTCGCGGCTATCACAGACCTGTGATGGGGAAAGACATGCGGACTGTCAAACGCCTGTGATGGGGAGAGAACTGGGGCTGTCACATACATGTGATGCGGAGACAGCTGGTGTCTTTCACATACCTCTGATGTGGAGACAGCTAAGGGCTAACACATACTTGTGATGGGGAGAAAGTTGGGTGCTGTCAGGCATCTGTGATGTGGAGACAGCTGGGAGTTGTCACATACCTGTGATTGGGAGATAGCTGGGGTCTGTCACTCACCTATGATCTGGAGAGAGCTGGGGGCTATCACACAGTTTTGATGGGGAGAGAGATGGGGACTGTCACATACCTGTGACGGGTAGAGCTGGGGGCCGCCACTCACCTGTGATGGGGAGAGAGCTGGGGGCTGTCACTCACCTGTAATGAGGAGAGAGATGGGGGCTGTCTCTCACCTGTGATGGGGAGAGAGCTGGGGGCTGTCATCCACCTGTGAAGGGGAGAGAGCAGGGCGTTGTCACTCACCTGTGATATGGAGAGAGCTGGGGACGGTCAAACACCTATGATGGGGAGAGAGCTTGGGTTTGTCACATACCTGTGATATAGAGACAGCTGTGGTCTATCACATACCTATAATGGGGAGACAGCTGGGGGCTGTGACATACCTGTGATGGGGAGAGAGTAGGAGGCTGTCACGCACCTGTGATATAGACAGCTGGGGACGGTCACACAACTGTGATGGGGAGAGAGCTGGTGGCTGTCACTCACTTGTGATGGGGAGAGAGATGGGGGCTGTCAATCAACTGTGATGGGGCGAGAGCTGGGGGCTGTCATCCACCTGTGAAGGGGAAAGAGCTGGGGCTTTCTCGCACCTGTGATATGGAGACAGCTGGGGATGGTCACACACCTGTGACGAGGAGAGAGCTTGGCGTTGTCACATACCTGTGATGTGGAGACAGCTGGGGGCTGTCACATAGCTGTTATGGGGAGAGACTTGGGGTTTGTCAGGCAACTGTGATGTGGAGACAGCTGGGGGCTCTCACATACCTGTGATGGGGAGAGAGCTTGGGGCTGTAACTCACCGGTGATGGGGAGAGAGCTGTGGGATGTCACACACCTGTGATGGGGAGAGAGCTTGGGGTTGTTAGACACCTCTGATGGGGAGAGAGATGGGGATTGTCACTTACTTTTAATGCTAAGACAGATGGGGGCTGTCACACTACTGTGATTGGGGGAGAGCTGGGGGCTCACACATACCTATGATGCAGAGACAGCTAGTGGTTGTCACATCCCTGTGATGTGGAGACAATGGGGGTTGTGACATACCTCTGATGGGGAGAGAGTTGGGGGTGTTAGGGTCCTGTGATGCGGAGAAAGATGGAGTCTCTCATATACCTGTGATGCGGAGAGAGCTGGGATCTCTTGTTCACCTGAAATGGGGAGAGAGCTGGGGTCTGTCACACACCTGTGATGGGGAAAGAGATGGGGACTGTCAAACACCTGTGATGGGGAGAGACCTGGGGGCTGTCAGATACCTGTGATGCGGAGACAGCTGGTGTGTTTCACATACCTGTGATGTGGAGACAGCTGGGGGTTGACACATACCTGTGAAGGGGAGAAAGTTGGGGGCTGTCAGGCTCCTGTGATGCGGAATCAGCTGGGCGCTGTCACATACCTGTGATGGGGAAAAAGCTGGGGTCTATCACTCACCTGTGATGGGGAGAGAGCTGGGGCTCACGCATACCTGTGATGCGTAGACACCTAGTGGTTGTCACATACCTGTGATGTGGAGACAATGGGCATTGTGACATACCTGTGATGGCGAGAGAGTTGGGGGCTGTTAGCCTCCTGTGATGTGGAGACAGCTGGGGGCTCTCAGATACCTGTGATGGGGAGAGAGCTGGGGGCTGTCACTCACCTGTGATGGGGAGAGAGCTGGGGGCTGTCACACACCTGTGAATCTGAGAGAGCTGGGCATTGTCACTCACCTGTGATTTGGAGACACCTGGGGACGGTCACACACCTGTGATGGGGAGAGAGCTGGGGGCTGTCACTCACTTGTCATGGGGAGAGAGATGGGGGCTGTCACATACATGTGTTGGAGCGATAGCTAGGGGCCGTCACCCACCTGTGAAAGGGAGAGAGTTGGGGGCTTTCACGCACCTGTGATATGGAGACAGCTGGGATCGGTCACACACCTGTGATGGGGAGAGAGCTGGGGGCTGTCACTCACTTGTGATGGGGCGAGAGCTGGGGGCTGTCACCCACCTGTGAAGGGGAAAGAGCTGGGGGCTTTCACGCACCTGTGATATGGAGACAGCTGGGGATGGTCACTCACCTGTGATGGGGAGAGAGCTGGGTTTCTCACATACCTGTGATGCGTAGACAGCTAGTGGTTGTCACATACCTGTGATGTGGAGACAATGGGCGTTGTGACATACCTGTGATCGGGAGAGAGGTGGGGGCTGTTAGGCACCTGTGATGCGGAGAGAGCTGGGGGCTCTCAGATACCTGTGATGGGGAGAGAGCTGGGGGCTGTCACTCACCTGTGATGGGGAGAGAGCTGGTGGCTGTCACACACCTGTGAATAGGAGAGAGCTGGGCATTGTCACTCACCTGTGATATGGAGACACCTGGGGACGGTCACACACCTGTGATGGGGAGAGAGCTGGGGGCTGTCACTCACTGTTGATGGGGAGAGAGATGGGTCTGTCACATACATGTGTTGGAGCGAGAGCTGGGGGCCGTCACCCACCTGTGAAAGGGAGAGAGCTGAGGGCTTTCACGCACCTCTGATATGGAGACAGCTGGGGACGGTCACACACCTGTGATGGGGAGAGAGCAGGGGGCAGTCACTCACTTGTGATGGGGAGAGAGATGGGGTCAGTCAATCAACTGTGATGGGGCGAGAGCTTGGGTCTGTCACCCACCTGTGAAGGGGAAAGAGCTGGGGGCTTTCACGCACCTGTGGTATGCAGACAGCTGGGTATGGTCATACACCTGTGATGAAGAGAGAGCTTGGCGTTGTCACATACCTGTGATGTGGCGACAGCTGCGGGCTCTCACATACCTGTGATGGAGAGAGACTTGGCGTTTGTCAGGCACCTGTCATGCGGAGACAGCTGGGGGCTGTCACATACCTGTGATGGGGAGAGAGCTGGGGGCTGTAATTCACCAGTGATGGGGAGAGAGCTGGGGCATGTAACACACCTGTGATGGGGAGAGAGCTTGCGGTTTTCACACAGCTGTGATGGGGAGAGAGATGGGGATTGTCACTTACTTGTAATGCTGAGACAGCTGGGGGCTGTCACACACCGGTGATGGGGAGAGAGCTGCGGACTGTCAAACACCTATGATGGGGAGAGAGCTGGGGGCTGTCAGTCACCTGTGATGGGGAGAGAGTTGGGGATTTTCACATACTTGTAATGCTGAGACAGCTGGGGGCTGTCACACCCCGGTGATGGGTGTAGAGCTGGGGCTGTCACTCACCGGTGATGGGGAGAGAGATGCGGACTGTCACATACCTGTTATGCTGAGACAGCTGGGGGCTGTCACATACCTGTGATGGGGAGAGAGCTGGGGGCTGTCACATACCTGTGATGTGGAGACAGGTGGGGGCTGTCACATACCTGTGATGGGGAGAGAGCTGGGGGCTGTAACTCACCTGTGATCAGGAGAGAGCTTGGGGCTGTCACCCACCTGTGAAGGGGAGAGAGCTGGGGGCTTTCACGCACCTGTGATATGGAGACAACGGGGGACGGTCACACACCTGTGATGGGGAGAGAGCTTGTCGTTGTCACATACCTGTGATGTGGAGACTGCTGGGGGCTATCATATACCTGTAATTGGGAGAGAGCTGGGGGCCGTCACTCACCTGTGATGGGGAGACAGTTTCTGCCTGTCACACACCTGTGATGGGGAGAGAGATGGAGACTGTCACATACCTGTGATGCTGTTACAGCTGGGGGCTGTCACATACTTGTGATGGGGAGAGAGCTGAGGGCTGTTACTCACCTGAGATGGGAAGAAAGATGAGGTATGTCAATCACCTGTGATGGGGAGCGAGCTGGGGCTGTCACGCACCTGTGATATGGAGATAGCTGGGGTCGGTCACACACCTGTGATGGGTAGCCAGTTGGGGTCTGCCAGGCAACTGTGATGCGGTGACACCTGGGGTCTGTCAACTACCTCTGATGGGGAGAGAGCTGGGGGGTGTCACTCATCTGTGATGGGGAGAGAGCTTGGGGCTGTCACTCCCCTGTGAAGGGGAGAGAGCTGGGCGTTGTCACGCACCTGTGATATGGAGATAGATGGGGACGGTCACACACCTGTGATGGAGGGAGAGCTTGAGGCTGTCACACACCTGTGATGGCACGGGAGATGGGGACTGTCTAACACCTGTGATGGGGACAGAGGTGGGGTCTGTCACATACCTGAGAAGGGGAAGGGATAGGGACTGTCACTCCCCTGTGATGGGGAGAGAGTTGGGGGCTGTCACTCACCTCTAATGGGGAGAGAGCTCGCGGCTATCACAGACCTGTGATGGGGAAAGACATGCGGACTGTCAAACGCCTGTGATGGGGAGAGAACTGGGGCTGTCACATACATGTGATGCGGAGACAGCTGGTGTCTTTCACATACCTCTGATGTGGAGACAGCTAAGGGCTAACACATACTTGTGATGGGGAGAAAGTTGGGTGCTGTCAGGCATCTGTGATGTGGAGACAGCTGGGAGTTGTCACATATCTGTGATTGGGAGATAGCTGGGGTCTGTCACTCACCTATGATCTGGAGAGAGCTGGGGGCTATCACACAGTTTTGATGGGGAGAGAGATGGGGACTGTCACATAGCTGTGACGGGTAGAGCTGGGGGCCGCCACTCACCTGTGATGGGGAGAGAGCTGGGGGCTGTCACTCACCTGTAATGAGGAGAGAGATGGGGGCTGTCTCTCACCTGTGATGGGGAGAGAGCTGGGGGCTGTCATCCACCTGTGAAGGGGAGAGAGCAGGGCGTTGTCACTCACCTGTGATATGGAGAGAGCTGGGGACGGTCAAACACCTATGATGGGGAGAGAGCTTGGGTTTGTCACATACCTGTGATATAGAGACAGCTGTGGTCTATCACATACCTATAATGGGGAGACAGCTGGGGGCTGTGACATACCTGTGATGGGGAGACAGTAGGAGGCTGTCACGCACCTGTGATATAGACAGCTGGGGACGGTCACACAACTGTGATGGGGAGAGAGCTGGTGGCTGTCACTCACTTGTGATGGGGAGAGAGATGGGGGCTGTCAATCAACTGTGATGGGGCGAGAGCTGGGGGCTGTCATCCACCTGTGAAGGGGAAAGAGCTGGGGCTTTCTCGCACCTGTGATATGGAGACAGCTGGGGATGGTCACACACCTGTGACGAGGAGAGAGCTTGGCGTTGTCACATACCTGTGATGTGGAGACAGCTGGGGGCTGTCACATAGCTGTTATGGGGAGAGACTTGGGGTTTGTCAGGCAACTGTGATGTGGAGACAGCTGGGGGCTGTCACATACCTGTGATGGGGAGAGAGCTTGGGGCTGTAACTCACCGGTGATGGGGAGAGAGCTGTGGGATGTCACACACCTGTGATGGGGAGAGAGCTTGGGGTTGTCAGACACCTCTGATGGGGAGAGAGATGGGGATTGTCACTTACTTTTAATGCTAAGACAGATGGGGGCTGTCACACTACTGTGATTGGGGGAGAGCTGGGGGCTCACACATACCTATGATGCAGAGACAGCTAGTGGTTGTCACATCCCTGTGATGTGGAGACAATGGGGGTTGTGACATACCTCTGATGGGGAGAGAGTTGGGGGTGTTAGGGTCCTGTGATGCGGAGAAAGATGGAGTCTCTCATATACCTGTGATGCGGAGAGAGCTGGGATCTCTTGTTCACCTGAAATGGGGAGAGAGCTGGGGTCTGTCACACACCTGTGATGGGGAAAGAGATGGGGACTGTCAAACACCTGTGATGGGGAGAGACCTGGGGGCTGTCAGATACCTGTGATGCGGAGACAGCTGGTGTGTTTCACATACCTGTGATGTGGAGACAGCTGGGGGTTGACACATACCTGTGAAGGGGAAAATGTTGGGGGCTGTCAGGCTCCTGTGATGCGGAATCAGCTGGGCGCTGTCACATACCTGTGATGGGGAAAAAGCTGGGGTCTATCACTCACCTGTGATGGGGAGAGAGCTGGGGCTCACCCATACCTGTGATGCGTAGACACCTAGTGGTTGTCACATACCTGTGATGTGGAGACAATGGGCATTGTGACATACCTGTGATGGCGAGAGAGTTGGGGGCTGTTAGCCTCCTGTGATGTGGAGACAGCTGGGGGCTCTCAGATACCTGTGATGGGGAGAGAGCTGGGGGCTGTCACTCACCTGTGATGGGGAGAGAGCTGGGGGCTATCACACACCTGTGAATCTGAGAGAGCTGGGCATTGTCACTCACCTGTGATTTGGAGACACCTGGGGACGGTCACACACCTGTGATGGGGAGAGAGCTGGGGGCTGTCACTCACTTGTCATGGGGAGAGAGATGGGGGCTGTCACATACATGTGTTGGAGCGATAGCTAGGGGCCGTCACCCACCTGTGAAAGGGAGAGAGTTGGGGGCTTTCACGCACCTGTGATATGGAGACAGCTGGGATCGGTCACACACCTGTGATGGGGAGAGAGCTGGGGGCTGTCACTCACTTGTGATGGGGCGAGAGCTGGGGGCTGTCACCCACCTGTGAAGGGGAAAGAGCTGGGGGCTTTCACGCACCTGTGATATGGAGACAGCTGGGGATGGTCACTCACCTGTGATGGGGAGAGAGCTGGGTTTCTCACATACCTGTGATGCGTAGACAGCTAGTGGTTGTCACATACCTGTGATGTGGAGACAATGGGCGTTGTGACATACCTGTGATCGGGAGAGAGGTGGGGGCTGTTAGGCACCTGTGATGCGGAGAGAGCTGGGGGCTCTCAGATACCTGTGATGGGGAGAGAGCTGGGGGCTGTCACTCACCTGTGATGGGGAGAGAGCTGGTGGCTGTCACACACCTGTGAATAGGAGAGAGCTGGGCATTGTCACTCACCTGTGATATGGAGACACCTGGGGACGGTCACACACCTGTGATGGGGAGAGAGCTGGGGGCTGTCACTCACTGTTGATGGGGAGAGAGATGGGTCTGTCACATACATGTGTTGGAGCGAGAGCTGGGGGCCGTCACCCACCTGTGAAAAGGAGAGAGCTGAGGGCTTTCACGCACCTCTGATATGGAGACAGCTGGGGACGGTCACACACCTGTGATGGGGAGAGAGCAGGGGGCAGTCACTCACTTGTGATGGGGAGAGAGATGGGGTCAGTCAATCAACTGTGATGGGGCGAGAGCTTGGGTCTGTCACCCACCTGTGAAGGGGAAAGAGCTGGGGGCTTTCACGCACCTGTGGTATGCAGACAGCTGGGTATGGTCATACACCTGTGATGAAGAGAGAGCTTGGCGTTGTCACATACCTGTGATGTGGCGACAGCTGCGGGCTCTCACATACCTGTGATGGAGAGAGACTTGGCGTTTGTCAGGCACCTGTCATGCGGAGACAGCTGGGGGCTGTCACATACCTGTGATGGGGAGAGAGCTGGGGGCTGTAACTCACCAGTGATGGGGAGAGAGCTGGGGCATGTAACACACCTGTGATGGGGAGAGAGCTTGCGGTTTTCACACAGCTGTGATGGGGAGAGAGATGGGGATTGTCACTTACTTGTAATGCTGAGACAGCTGGGGGCTGTCACACACCGGTGATGGGGAGAGAGCTGCGGACTGTCAAACACCTATGATGGGGAGAGAGCTGGGGGCTGTCAGTCACCTGTGATGGGGAGAGAGTTGGGGATTTTCACATACTTGTAATGCTGAGACAGCTGGGGGCTGTCACACCCCGGTGATGGGTGTAGAGCTGGGGCTGTCACTCACCGGTGATGGGGAGAGAGATGCGGACTGTCACATACCTGTTATGCTGAGACAGCTGGGGGCTGTCACATACCTGTGATGGGGAGAGAGCTGGGGGCTGTCACATACCTGTGATGTGGAGACAGGTGGGGGCTGTCACATACCTGTGATGGGGAGAGAGCTGGGGGCTGTAACTCACCTGTGATCAGGAGAGAGCTTGGGGCTGTCACCCACCTGTGAAGGGGAGAGAGCTGGGGGCTTTCACGCACCTGTGATATGGAGACAACGGGGGACGGTCACACACCTGTGATGGGGAGAGAGCTTGTCGTTGTCACATACCTGTGATGTGGAGACTGCTGGGGGCTATCATATACCTGTAATTGGGAGAGAGATGGGGGCCGTCACTCACCTGTGATGGGGAGACAGTTTCTGGCTGTCACACACCTGTGATGGGGAGAGAGATGGGGACTGTCACATACCTGTGATGCTGTTACAGCTGGGGGCTGTCACATACTTGTGATGGGGAGAGAGCTGAGGGCTGTTACTCACCTGAGATGGGAAGAAAGATGAGGTATGTCAATCACCTGTGATGGGGAGCGAGCTGGGGCTGTCACGCACCTGTGATATGGAGATAGCTGGGGTCGGTCACACACCTGTGATGGGTAGCCAGTTGGGGTCTGCCAGGCAACTGTGATGCGGTGACACCTGGGGTCTGTCAACTACCTCTGATGGGGAGAGAGCTGGGGGGTGTCACTCATCTGTGATGGGGAGAGAGCTTGGGGCTGTCACTCCCCTGTGAAGGGGAGAGAGCTGGGCGTTGTCACGCACCTGTGATATGGAGATAGATGGGGACGGTCACACACCTGTGATGGAGGGAGAGCTTGAGGCTGTCACACACCTGTGATGGCACGGGAGATGGGGACTGTCTAACACCTGTGATGGGGACAGAGGTGGGGTCTGTCACATACCTGAGAAGGGGAAGGGATAGGGACTGTCACTCCCCTGTGATGGGGAGAGAGTTGGGGGCTGTCACTCACCTCTAATGGGGAGAGAGCTCGCGGCTATCACAGGCCTGTGATGGGGAAAGACATGCGGACTGTCAAACACCTGTGATGGGGAGAGAACTGGGGCTGTCACATACATGTGATGCGGAGACAGCTGGTGTCTTTCACATACCTCTGATGTGGAGACAGCTAAGGGCTAACACATACTTGTGATGGGGAGAAAGTTGGGTGCTGTCAGGCATCTGTGATGTGGAGACAGCTGGGAGTTGTCACATACCTGTGATTGGGAGATAGCTGGGGTCTGTCACTCACCTATGATCTGGAGAGAGCTGGGTGCTATCACACAGTTTTGATGGGGAGAGAGATGGGGACTGTCACATACCTGTGACGGGTAGAGCTGGGGGCCGCCACTCACCTGTGATGGGGAGAGAGCTGGGGGCTGTCACTCACCTGTAATGAGGAGAGAGATGGGGGCTGTCTCTCACCTGTGATGGGGAGAGAGCTGGGGGCTGTCATCCACCTGTGAAGGGGAGAGAGCAGGGCGTTGTCACTCACCTGTGATATGGAGAGAGCTGGGGACGGTCAAACACCTATGATGGGGAGAGAGCTTGGGTTTGTCACATACCTGTGATATAGAGACAGCTGTGGTCTATCACATACCTATAATGGGGAGACAGCTGGGGGCTGTGACATACCTGTGATGGGGAGAGAGTAGGAGGCTGTCACGCACCTGTGATATAGACAGCTGGGGACGGTCACACAACTGTGATGGGGAGAGAGCTGGTGGCTGTCACTCACTTGTGATGGGGAGAGAGATGGGGGCTGTCAATCAACTGTGATGGGGCGAGAGCTGGGGGCTGTCATCCACCTGTGAAGGGGAAAGAGCTGGGGCTTTCTCGCACCTGTGATATGGAGACAGCTGGGGATGGTCACACACCTGTGACGAGGAGAGAGCTTGGCGTTGTCACATACCTGTGATGTGGAGACAGCTGGGGGCTGTCACATAGCTGTTATGGGGAGAGACTTGGGGTTTGTCAGGCAACTGTGATGTGGAGACAGCTGGGGGCTGTCACATACCTGTGATGGGGAGAGAGCTTGGGGCTGTAACTCACCGGTGATGGGGAGAGAGCTGTGGGATGTCACACACCTGTGATGGGGAGAGAGCTTGGGGTTGTCACACACCTCTGATGGGGAGAGAGATGGGGATTGTCACTTACTTTTAATGCTAAGACAGATGGGGGCTGTCACACTACTGTGATTGGGGGAGAGCTGGGGGCTCACACATACCTATGATGCAGAGACAGCTAGTGGTTGTCACATCCCTGTGATGTGGAGACAATGGGGGTTGTGACATACCTCTGATGGGGAGAGAGTTGGGGGTGTTAGGGTCCTGTGATGCGGAGAAAGATGGAGTCTCTCATATACCTGTGATGCGGAGAGAGCTGGGATCTCTTGTTCACCTGAAATGGGGAGAGAGCTGGGGGCTGTCTCTCACCTGTGATGGGGAGAGAGCTGGGGGCTGTCATCCACCTGTGAAGGGGAGAGAGCAGGGCGTTGTCACTCACCTGTGATATGGAGAGAGCTGGGGACGGTCAAACACCTATGATGGGGAGAGAGCTTGGGTTTGTCACATACCTGTGATATAGAGACAGCTGTGGTCTATCACATACCTATAATGGGGAGACAGCTGGGGGCTGTGACATACCTGTGATGGGGAGAGAGTAGGAGGCTGTCACGCACCTGTGATATAGACAGCTGGGGACGGTCACACAACTGTGATGGGGAGAGAGCTGGTGGCTGTCACTCACTTGTGATGGGGAGAGAGATGGGGGCTGTCAATCAACTGTGATGGGGCGAGAGCTGGGGGCTGTCATCCACCTGTGAAGGGGAAAGAGCTGGGGCTTTCTCGCACCTGTGATATGGAGACAGCTGGGGATGGTCACACACCTGTGACGAGGAGAGAGCTTGGCGTTGTCACATACCTGTGATGTGGAGACAGCTGGGGGCTGTCACATAGCTGTTATGGGGAGAGACTTGGGGTTTGTCAGGCAACTGTGATGTGGAGACAGCTGGGGGCTGTCACATACCTGTGATGGGGAGAGAGCTTGGGGCTGTAACTCACCGGTGATGGGGAGAGAGCTGTGGGATGTCACACACCTGTGATGGGGAGAGAGCTTGGGGTTGTCACACACCTCTGATGGGGAGAGAGATGGGGATTGTCACTTACTTTTAATGCTAAGACAGATGGGGGCTGTCACACTACTGTGATTGGGGGAGAGCTGGGGGCTCACACATACCTATGATGCAGAGACAGCTAGTGGTTGTCACATCCCTGTGATGTGGAGACAATGGGGGTTGTGACATACCTCTGATGGGGAGAGAGTTGGGGGTGTTAGGGTCCTGTGATGCGGAGAAAGATGGAGTCTCTCATATACCTGTGATGCGGAGAGAGCTGGGATCTCTTGTTCACCTGAAATGGGGAGAGAGCTGGGGTCTGTCACACACCTGTGATGGGGAAAGAGATGGGGACTGTCAAACACCTGTGATGGGGAGAGACCTGGGGGCTGTCAGATACCTGTGATGCGGAGACAGCTGGTGTGTTTCACATACCTGTGATGTGGAGACAGCTGGGGGTTGACACATACCTGTGAAGGGGAGAAAGTTGGGGGCTGTCAGGCTCCTGTGATGCGGAATCAGCTGGGCGCTGTCACATACCTGTGATGGGGAAAAAGCTGGGGTCTATCACTCACCTGTGATGGGGAGAGAGCTGGGGCTCACCCATACCTGTGATGCGTAGACACCTAGTGGTTGTCACATACCTGTGATGTGGAGACAATGGGCATTGTGACATACCTGTGATGGCGAGAGAGTTGGGGGCTGTTAGCCTCCTGTGATGTGGAGACAGCTGGGGGCTCTCAGATACCTGTGATGGGGAGAGAGCTGGGGGCTGTCACTCACCTGTGATGGGGAGAGAGCTGGGGGCTGTCACACACCTGTGAATCTGAGAGAGCTGGGCATTGTCACTCACCTGTGATTTGGAAACACCTGGGGACGGTCACACACCTGTGATGGGGAGAGAGCTGGGGGCTGTCACTCACTTGTCATGGGGAGAGAGATGGGGGCTGTCACATACATGTGTTGGAGCGATAGCTAGGGGCCGTCACCCACCTGTGAAAGGGAGAGAGTTGGGGGCTTTCACGCACCTGTGATATGGAGACAGCTGGGATCGGTCACACACCTGTGATGGGGAGAGAGCTGGGGGCTGTCACTCACTTGTGATGGGGCGAGAGCTGGGGGCTGTCACCCACCTGTGAAGGGGAAAGAGCTGGGGGCTTTCACGCACCTGTGATATGGAGACAGCTGGGGATGGTCACTCACCTGTGATGGGGAGAGAGCTGGGTTTCTCACATACCTGTGATGCGTAGACAGCTAGTGGTTGTCACATACCTGTGATGTGGAGACAATGGGCGTTGTGACATACCTGTGATCGGGAGAGAGGTGGGGGCTGTTAGGCACCTGTGATGCGGAGAGAGCTGGGGGCTCTCAGATACCTGTGATGGGGAGAGAGCTGGGGGCTGTCACTCACCTGTGATGGGGAGAGAGCTGGTGGCTGTCACACACCTGTGAATAGGAGAGAGCTGGGCATTGTCACTCACCTGTGATATGGAGACACCTGGGGACGGTCACACACCTGTGATGGGGAGAGAGCTGGGGGCTGTCACTCACTGTTGATGGGGAGAGAGATGGGTCTGTCACATACATGTGTTGGAGCGAGAGCTGGGGGCCGTCACCCACCTGTGAAAGGGAGAGAGCTGAGGGCTTTCACGCACCTCTGATATGGAGACAGCTGGGGACGGTCACACACCTGTGATGGGGAGAGAGCAGGGGGCAGTCACTCACTTGTGATGGGGAGAGAGATGGGGTCAGTCAATCAACTGTGATGGGGCGAGAGCTTGGGTCTGTCACCCACCTGTGAAGGGGAAAGAGCTGGGGGCTTTCACGCACCTGTGGTATGCAGACAGCTGGGTATGGTCATACACCTGTGATGAAGAGAGAGCTTGGCGTTGTCACATACCTGTGATGTGGCGACAGCTGCGGGCTCTCACATACCTGTGATGGAGAGAGACTTGGCGTTTGTCAGGGACCTGTCATGCGGAGACAGCTGGGGGCTGTCACATACCTGTGATGGGGAGAGAGCTGGGGGCTGTAACTCACCAGTGATGGGGAGAGAGCTGGGGCATGTAACACACCTGTGATGGGGAGAGAGCTTGCGGTTTTCACACAGCTGTGATGGGGAGAGAGATGGGGATTGTCACTTACTTGTAATGCTGAGACAGCTGGGGGCTGTCACACACCGGTGATGGGGAGAGAGCTGCGGACTGTCAAACACCTATGATGGGGAGAGAGCTGGGGGCTGTCAGTCACCTGTTATGTGGAGACTGCTGGTGGCGGTCACATACCTGTGATGGGGAGAGAGCTGCGGGCTGTCACACACCTGTGATGGGGAGAGAGTTGGGGATTTTCACATACTTGTAATGCTGAGACAGCTGGGGGCTGTCACACCCCGGTGATGGGTGTAGAGCTGGGGCTGTCACTCACCGGTGATGGGGAGAGAGATGCGGACTGTCACATACCTGTTATGCTGAGACAGCTGGGGGCTGTCACATACCTGTGATGGGGAGAGAGCTGGGGGCTGTCACATCCCTGTGATGTGGAGACAGGTGGGGGCTGTCACATACCTGTGATGGGGAGAGAGCTGGGGGCTGACACTCACCTGTGATGGCACGGGAGATGGGGACTGTCTAACACCTGTGATGGGGACAGAGGTGGGGTCTCTCACATACCTGAGAAGGGGAAGGGATAGGGACTGTCACTCCCCTGTGATGGGGAGAGAGCTGGGGACTGACACACCTGTGATGGGGAGAGAGCTGGGGGCTGTCACTCACCTCTAATGGGGAGAGAGCTCGCGGCTATCACACACCTGTGATGGGGAAAGACATGCGGACTGTCAAACACCTGTGATGGGGATGGAACTGGGGCTGTCACATACATGTGATGCGGAGACAGCTGGCGTCTTTCACATACCTCTGATGTGGAGAGAGCTAAGGGCTAACACATACTTGTGATGGGGAGAATGTTGGGTGCTGTCAGGTATCTGTGATGTGGAGATAGCTGAGAGTTGTCACATACCTGTGATTGGGAGATAGCTGGGGTCTGTCACTCACCTATGATCTGGAGAGAGCTGGGGGCTATCACACAGTTTTGATGGGGAGAGAGATGGGGACTGTCACATACCTGTGACGGGTAGAGTTGGGCGCCGCCACTCACCTGTGATGGGGAGAGAGCTGGGGGCTGTTACTCACCTGTAATGAGGAGAGAGATGGGGGCTGTCTCTCACCTGTGATGGGGAGAGAGCTGGGGGCTGTCATCCACCTGTGAAGGGGAGAGAGCTGGGCGTTGTCACTCACCTGTGATATGGAGAGAGCTGGGGACGGTCAAACAACTATGATGGGGAGAGAGCTTGGGTTTGTCACATACCTGTGATATAGAGACAGCTGTGGTCTATCACATACCTATAATGGGGAGACAGCTGGGGGCTGTGACATACCTGTGATGGGGAGACAGTAGGAGGCTGTCACGCACCTGTGATATAGACAGCTGGGGACGGTCACACAACTGTGATGGGGAGAGTGCTGGTGGCTGTCACTCACATGTGATGGGGAGAGAGATGGGGGCTGTCAATCAACTGTGATGGGGCGAGAGCTGGGGGCTGTCATCCACCTGTGAAGGGGAAAGAGCTGGGGCTTTCTCGCACCTGTGATATGGAGACAGCTGGGGATGTTCACACACCTGTGACGAGGAGAGAGCTTGGCGTTGTCACATACCTGTGATGTGGAGACAGCTGGGGGCTGTCACATAGCTGTTATGGGGAGAGACTTGGGGTTTGTCAGGCAACTGTGATGTGGAGACAGCTGGGGGCTCTCACATACCTGTGATGGGGAGAGAGCTTGGGGCTGTAACTCACCGGTGATGGGGAGAGAGCTGTGGGATGTCACACACCTGTGATGGGGAGAGAGCTTGGGGTTGTCACACACCTCTGATGGGGAGAGAGATGGGGATTGTCACTTACTTTTAATGCTAAGACAGATGGGGGCTGTCACACTGCTGTGATTGGGGGAGAGCTGGGGGCTCACACATACCTATGATGCAGAGACAGCTAGTGGTTGTCACATCCCTGTGATGTGGAGACAATGGGGGTTGTGATATACATGTGATGCGGAGAGAGTTGGGGGCTGTTATGGTCCTGTGATGAGGAGAAAATTGGGGGCTCTCATATACCTGTGATGGGGAGAGAGCTGGGATCTCTTGCTCACCTGAATTGGGGAGAGAGCTGTGGACTTTCACACACCTGTAATGGGGAAAGAGATGGGGACTGTCAAACACCTGTGATGGGGAGAGACCTGGGGGCTGTCAGATACCTGTGATGTGGAGACAGCTGGTGTGTTTCACATACCTGTGATGTGGAGACAGCTGGGGGCTGACACATACCTGTGATGGGGAAAATGTTGGGGGTGTCAGGCTCCTGTGATGTGGAATCAGCTGGGGGCTGTCACATACCTGTGATGGGGAGAAAGCTGGGGCCTATCACTCACCTGTGATGGGGAGAGAGCTGGGGTCTGTCGCACACCTGTGATGGGGAGAGAGCTGGGGCTTGTCACTCCCCTATGATGGGGAGAGAGCTGGGGCTCACATATACCTGTGATGCGTAGACAGCTTGTGGTTGTCACATACCTGTGATGTGGAGACAATGGGCGTTGTGACATACCTGTGATGGGGAGAGAGTTGGGGGCTGTTAGGCTCCTTTGATGCGGAGACAGCTAAGGTCTCTCAGACACTTGTGATGGGGAGAGAGCTGGGGGCTGTCACTCACCTGTGATGGGGCGAGAGCTGGTGGCTGTCACACACCTGTGGATGGGAGAGAGCTGGGCATTGTCACTCACCTGTGATATGGAGACACCTGGGGACGGTCACACACCTGTGATGGAGAGAGAGCTGGGGGCTGACACTCACTTGTGATGGAGAGAGAGATGGGGGCTGTCACATACATGTGTTGGAGCGATAGCTAGGGGCCGTCACCCACCTGTGAAAGGGAGAGAGCTGGGGGCTTTCACGCACCTGTGATATGGAGACGGCTGGGGACGGTCACACACCTGTGATGGGGAGAGAGCTGGGGGCTGTCACTCACTTGTGATGGAGAGAGCGATGGGGGCAGTGAATCAACTGTGATGGGGCGAGAGCTGGGGGCTGTCACCCACCTGTGATATGGAGACAGCTGGGGATGGTCACACACCTGTGATGAGGAGAGAGCTTGGCGTTGTCACATACCTATGATGTGGCGACAGCTGGGGGTTCTCACATACCTGTGATGGGGAGAGACTTGGGGTTTGTCAGGCACATGTGGTGCGGAGACAGCTGGGGGCTGTCACATACCTGTTATGGGGAGAGATCGGGGGGCTGTATCTCACCGGTGATAGGGAGAGAGCTGGGGGATGTCACACACCTGTGATGGGGAGAGAGCTTGGGTTTGTCACACACCTGTGATGGGGAGAGAGATGGGGATTGTCACTTACTTGTAATTCTAAGACAGCTGGGGGCTGTCACACTGCTGTGATTGGGAGAGAGCTGGGGGCTGTCTCTCACCGGGGATGGGGAGAGAGTTGGGGGATGTCACACACCTGTGATGGGAAGGGAGCTTGGGGCTCTCACTCACTTGTGAAGGGGAAAGAGATGGGGACTGTCAAACACTTCTGATGGGGAGAGTGCTGGGGCAAGTCACATACCTGTGATGCGGAGTAAGGTAGTTGCTGTCACATACTTGTGATGTGGAGAAAGCTGAGGGCTGTCACATACCTGTGATGGGGAGAGAGCTGAGGGCTATCACTCACCTGTGATGGGGAGAGAGCTGGGGTCTGTCACACACCTGTGATGGGGAGAGAGCTGGGCACTGTCAAGCACCTATGATGGGGAGAGAGCTGGGGGCTGTCACATACCTGTGATGCAGATAGAGCTGGTGGCTGTCACATACCTGTGATGTGGAGACAGCTTGCGACTGTAACATACCTGTGATGGGGAGAGAGTTGGGAGCTGTCAGACACCTTTGATGCGGAGACAGCTGGGGGCTGTCACATACTTGTGATGGGGAGACAGCCGGGTGCCGTCACTCACCTGTGATGGGGAGAGAGGTGGGGGCTGTCACACACCTGTGATGGGGAGAGAGATGGGGACTGTCACATATCTGTGAGGCGGAGACAGCTGGGGGTTGTCACACACCTGTGATGGGGAGAGAGTTGGGTCCTGTCAGGCACTTGTGATGCGGAGAGAGCTGGAGGCTGTCACATGCCTGTGATGTGGAGACAGCTGGGGCCTGTCACATACCTGTGATGGGGAGAGAGCTGGGGGCTATCACTCACCTGTGATTGGGAGAGAGTTGGGGATTGTCACATACTTGTAATGCTGAGACAGCTGGGGACTCTCAAACACCTCTGATGGGGAGAGGCCTTGGGATTGCCCCATACATGTGATGTGGAGACAGCTGGGGGCTGCCACATACCTAAAATGGGGAGACAGCTGGGGGCAGTCACATACCTGTGATGTGGAGACAGCTGGGGCCTGTCAAATATTTGTGATGGGGAGAGAGTTTGGGCTCTCACATACCTGTGATGCAGAGAGAGCTGGTGGCTGTCACATACCTGTGATTTGGAGACAGCTGGTGGTTGTCACATACCTGTGATGGTGAGAGAGCTGGGGTCTGTCCCTCGCCTGTGATTGGGAGAGAGCTGTGGGTTGTCACATACCTGTGAGGCCGAAACAGCTGTGGGTTGTCAAATAGCTCTGATGGGGAGAGAGTTGGGGCCTGTCACGCACCTGTGATGTGGAGACAGCTGGGGGCTGTCACATACCTGTGATGGGGAGAGAGCTGCGGACTGTCAAACACCTATGATGGGGAGAGAGCTGGGGGCTGTCAGTCACCTGTGATGTGTAGACTGCTGGTGGCTGTCACATACCTGTGATGGGGAGACAGGTGGGGGCTATCATATACCTGTAATGGGGAGAGAGCTGGGGTCTCTCACATACCTGTGATATTGAGACAGCTGGGGGCTGTCACATACTTGTGATGGGGGGAGTGTTGGGGGTTGTCACGAACCAGTGATGTGGAGAGCCCTGGGGCCTGTCACACACCTGTGATGGGGAGAGAGTTGGGACTGTTACTCACCTGTGATGGTGAGAGAGCTGGGGGCAGTCACATACCTGTGATGGGGCAAGAAATGGGGACAGTCAAACTCCTGTGATGGGGAGAGGCCTGGGGGCTGTCACATACCTGTGAAAGGGGGAAAGTTGGGGGCTGTCAGGTACCTGTCATGCGGAGAGAGTTGGGGGCTGTCACATACCTGTGATGCGGAGACAGCTGGGGGGCAGTCACTCACCTGTGATGGGGAGAGAGCTGGGGGTTGTCCCAAACATGTAATGGGCAGAGAGATGGGGACTGTCACGTATCTGTGATGTGAGATAGCTGTGTGCTGTCACATGCCAGTGATGGGGAGAGAGCTGGGGCCTGCCACTCACTTGTGATGGGGAAAGAGATGGGGGCTGTCCATCACCTATGATGGGGAGAGACCTGGGGTTTGTCACCACCTGTGAAGGGGTGAGAGCTGGGGGCTGTCAGACGCCTGTGATATGGAGACAGATGGTGACAGTCACACACCTCTGATGGGGAGAGAGCTTGGCGTTGTCACATACCTGTGATGTGGAGACAGCTGGGAGCTATCATATACCTGTAATGGGGAGAGAGCTGGGGTCTCTCACATACCTGTGATGTTGAGACAGCTGGGGGCTGTCACATACTTGTGATGGGGGGAGAGTTGGGGGCGGTCACGAACCAGTGATGGGGAGAGACCTGGGTTCTGTCACACACCTGTGATGGGGAGAGAGCTAGGGGCTGTCACATACCTGTGAGGCGGAGACAGCTGGTGGCTGTTACATACCTGTGATGTGGAGAAAGCTGGGGGCTGTCACATACTTGTGATGAGGAGAGAGCTGGATGTTTTCTCCCCCCTGTCTTGGGGAGAGACCTGGGGGCTGTCACACACCTGTGATGGGAGAGAGCTGGGGGCTGTCACTCACCTGTACTGGGGAGAGAGCTGGGTGCTGTCACACACCTGTGATGGGGAAAGAGTTTGGGGCTGTCACGCACCTGTGATGGGGAGAGACCTGGGGGCTGTCAGATACCTGTGATGCGGAGACAGCTGGTGTGTTTCACATACCTGTGATGTGGAGACAGCTGGGGGTTGACACATACCTATAATGGGGAAACAGCTGGGGTCTGTCACATACCTGTGATGTGGAGACAGCTCGGGGCTGTCATATACCTGTGATTGGGAGAGAGCTGGGATCTGTCACGCACCTGTGATGCCGAGACAGCTGTGGGCTGTCACATACCAGTGATGGGGAGAGAGCTAGGGGCTGTCACTCACCTGTGATGGGGAGAGAGCTGGGTACTGTCACTCACCTGTGATGGGGAGAGAGATGTGGGCTGTCACTCACCTGTGATGGGGAGATAGCTGGGGTCTTTCAATCACCTGTGATGTGGGAGAGCTGGGGTTTTTCCCAAAGCTGTAATGGGCAGAGAGTTGGGGACTGTCACATACCTGTGATGTGAGATAGCTGTGTGCTGTCACATGCCAGTGATGGGGAGAGAGCTGGGGGCTTCCACTCACTTGAGTTGGGGAAAGAGATGGGGGCTGTAAATCACCTATGATGGGGAGAGACCTGGGGTTTGTCACCAACTGTGAAGGGGTGAGAGCTGGGGGCTGTCACGCACCTGTGATATGGAGACAGATGGTGACAGTCAAACACGTCTGATGGGGAGAGAGCTTGGCGTTGTCACATACCTGTGATGTGGAGACAGGTGGGGGCTATCATATACCTGTAATGGGGAGAGAGCTGGGGTCTCTCACATACCTGTGATATTGAGACAGCTGGGGGCTGTCACATACTTGTGATGGGGGGAGAGTTGGGGGATGTCACGAACCAGTGATGTGGAGAGCCCTGGGGCCTGTCACACACCTGTGATGGGGAGAGAGTTGGGACTGTTACTCACCTGTGATGGTGAGAGAGCTGGGGGCAGTCACATACCTGTGATGGGGCAAGAAATGGGGACAGTCAAACTCCTGTGATGGGGAGAGGCCTGGGGGCTGTCACATACCTGTGAAAGGGGGAAAGTTGGGGGCTGTCAGGTACCTGTCATGCGGAGAGAGTTGGGGGCTGTCACATACCTGTGATGCGGAGACAGCTGGGGGGCAGTCACTCACCTGTGATGGGGAGAGAGCTGGGGGTTGTCCCAAACATGTAATGGGCAGAGAGATGGGGACTGTCACGTATCTGTGATGTGAGATAGCTGTGTGCTGTCACATGCCAGTGATGGGGAGAGAGCTGGGGCCTGCCACTCACTTGTGATGGGGAAAGAGATGGGGGCTGTCCATCACCTATGATGGGGAGAGACCTGGGGTTTGTCACCACCTGTGAAGGGGTGAGAGCTGGGGGCTGTCAGACGCCTGTGATATGGAGACAGATGGTGACAGTCACACACCTCTGATGGGGAGAGAGCTTGGCGTTGTCACATACCTGTGATGTGAAGACAGCTGGGAGCTATCATATACCTGTAATGGGGAGAGAGCTGGGGTCTCTCACATACCTGTGATGTTGAGACAGCTGGGGGCTGTCACATACTTGTGATGGGGGGAGAGTTGGGGGCGGTCACGAACCAGTGATGGGGAGAGACCTGGGTTCTGTCACACACCTGTGATGGGGAGAGAGCTAGGGGCTGTCACATACCTGTGAGGCGGAGACAGCTGGTGGCTGTTACATACCTGTGATGTGGAGAAAGCTGGGGGCTGTCACATACTTGTGATGAGGAGAGAGCTGGATGTTTTCTCCCCCCTGTCTTGGGGAGAGACGTGGGGGCTGTCACACACCTGTGATGGGGAGAGAGCTGGGGGCTGTCACTCACCTGTACTGGGGAGAGAGCTGGGTGCTGTCACACACCTGTGATGGGGAAAGAGTTTGGGGCTGTCACGCACCTGTGATGGTGAGAGAGCTGGGGGCAGTCACACACCTGTGATGGGGAGAGAGATGGGGACTGTCAAACAGCTATGATGGGGAGAGAGCTGGGGGCTGTCACATACCTGTGATGGGGTGAGAGTTGGGGGCTGTCAGGTCCCTGTGATGGGGAGAGAGCTGGGGACTATCACGCACCTGTGAGGCGGAGACAGCTGTGGGTTTTCGCATACATATCATTTGGAGAGAACTGGGGGCTGTCACTCACCTGTGATGGTGAGAGAGCTGGGCGTTGTTACGCACCTGTGATATGGAGACAGCTGGGGACCGTCACACACCTGTGATGGGGAGAGAGCTTGGGTTTGTCACATATCGGTGATATGGAGACAACTGGGGTCTATCCCATACCTATAATGGTGAGACAGCTGCGGGCAGTCACATATCTGTGATGGGGAGAGAGTTGGGGGCTGTCACGCACCTGTGAGGCGGAGACAGCTGTGGGTTTTCACATACATATCATTTGGAGAGAGCTGGGGGCTGTCACTCACCTGTGATGATGAGAGAGCTGGGGGCAGTCACAAACCTGTGATGGGGAGAGAGATGGGGACTGTCAAACAGCCATGATGGGGAGAGAGCTGGGGGCTGTCACATAGCTGTGATGCGGAGAGAGCTGGTGGCTGTCACATACCTGTGATGTGGAGACAGGTGGTGTCTTTCACATACCTGTGATGTGGAGACAGCTGGGGGTTGACACATACCTGTGATGGGGAGAAATTTGGGGGCTGTCAGGCACCTGTGATGCAGAGACAGCTGGGCGCTGTTACATACCTGTGATGGCGAGAAAGCTGGGGGCTGTCACTCACCTGTGGTGGGGAGAGAGCTGGGGGCAGTTACACACCTCTGATGGGGAGAGAGATGGGGACTGTCAAACACCTGTGATGGGGAGAGAGCTGGGGCTCACAGATACCTGTGATGCATAGACCGCTAGTGGTAGTCACATACCTGTGATGTGGCGACAATCTGGGCTGTCACATACCTGTGATGGGGAGAGAGTTGGGGGCTGTCAAGCTCCTGAGATGCGGAGTCAGCTGGGGGCTGTCAGATACCTGTGATGGGGAGAGAGCTGGGGGCTGTCACTCACCTGTAATAGGGAGAGAAATGGGGGCTGTCATTCACCTGTGATGGGGAGAGAGCTGGGAGCTGTCACCCACCTGTGAAGGTGAGGGAGCTGGGCATTGTCACTCACCTGTGATATGGAGACACCTGGGGATGGTCACACACCTGTGATGTGGAGACAACTGGGGGCTGTCACATACCTATAATGGGGAGACAGCTGGGGGCAGTCACATACCTGTGATGTGGAGACAGCTGGGGACTGTCATATACCTGTGATGGAGAGAGTGTTGGGGGCTGTCATGCACTTGTGAGGCGGAGACTGCTGTCGGTTGTCACATACCTATCATGGGGAGACCTGGGCCCTGTCACTCACCTGTGATGGGGAGAGAGCTGGGGGCTGTCACACACCTGTGAGGGGGAGAGAAATGGGGACTGTCACTCACCTGTGAGGGGGAGAGATTTGGGGGCTGTCAGGCACCTGTGATGCAAAGACAGCTGGGGGTGTCACACACCTGTGATGGGGAGAGACCTGGGGGCAGTCACTCACCTGTGATCGGGAGAGAGCTGGGGGCTCTCACACACCTGTGAAGGTAAGAGAGATGGGGACTGTTAAACACCTGCGATGGGGAGAGAGCTGGGGCTTACACACACTAGTGATGCGGCGATAACTAGTGGCTGTCACATACCTGTGATGTGGAGATGCTGGGGTCTGTCACATACCTGTGATGGGTAGAGAGTTGGGGGCTGTCAGGCAACTGTGATGTGGAGACACCTGGGGGCTGTCACATACCTGTGATGGGGAGAAAGCTGGGGGCTGTCACTCACCTGTGATGGGGAGAGAGCTGGGGTCTGTCACACACCTGTGATGGGGAGAGAGCTGGGCACTGTCAAGCACCTATGATGGGGAGAGAGCTGGGGGCTGTCACATACCTGTGATGCAGATAGAGCTGGTGGCTGTCACATACCTGTGATGTGGAGACAGCTTGCGACTGTAACATACCTGTGATGGGGAGAGAGTTGGGAGCTGTCAGACACCTTTGATGCGGAGACAGCTGGGGGCTGTCACATACTTGTGATGGGGAGACAGCCGGGGGCCGTCACTCACCTGTGATGGGGAGAGAGATGGGGACTGTCACATACCTGTGATGCTGAGACAGCTGGGGGCTGTCACATACCTGTGATTGGGAGAGAGCTGGGGGCTGTCACACACCTGTAATGGGGAGAGAGATGGGGACTGTCAAACACCTGTGATGGGGAGAGTGCTGGGGGCCGTCACATACCTGTGATGCGGAGAGAGCTGGGGCCTGTCACTCACCTTTGATGGAGAGAGAGCTGGGATCTTTCACTCACCTGTGATTGGGAGAGAGAAGGGGACTGTCAAACACCTGTGATGCGGAGATAGCTGGGGGCTGTCGCACACCTGTGATGGGGAGATAGATGGGGTCTGTCAAACACCTGTGATGGGGAGAGAGCTGGGGGCTGTCACATACCTGTAATGTGGAGACAGGTTGGGCCTGTCACATACATGTGATGGGGAGACCGCTGGCGGCCGTCACTCACCTGTGATGGGGAGAGAGCTGGGGTCTGTTACACACCTGTAATGGGGAGAGAGATGGGGACTGTCAAATATAGGTGATGGGGGAGAGCTGGGGCTAACAAATACCTGTGATGTGTAGACAGCTAGTGGTTGTCACATAACTGATGTGGAGACATCGGGGGCTTTCACATACCAGTGATGGGTAGAGAGCTGGGGGCTGTCACGCACCTGTGTTGTGGAGAGAGCTGGGGGCTGTCACGCACCTGTGTTGTGGAGAGAGCTGGGGGCTGTCCCTAACCTGTAATGGGAAGTGAGATTGGGCATGTCACCCACCTGTGAAGGGGAGAGATCTGGGCGTTGTCACACACCTGTGATATGGAGACACCTGGGGACGGTCACACACCTGTGATGGTGAGAGAGCTAGGCGTTGTTACGCACCTGTGATGATGAGAGAGCTGGGGGCAGTCACAAACCTGTGATGGGGAGAGAGATGGGGACTGTCAAACAGCCATGATGGGGAGAGAGCTGGGGGCTGTCACATAGCTGTGATGCGGAGAGAGCTGGTGGCTGTCACATACCTGTGTTGTGGAGACAGGTGGCGGCTGTAACATACCTGTGATGGGAAGAGAGATGTGGGATGTCAATCACCTGTGATGGTGAGAGAGCTGGAGGCTGTCACATACCTGTGAAGGGGAGAGTGCTGGGGTCTGTCACGCATGGGTGATGGGAAGAGAGCTCGGGGTTGTCACACACCTGTGATGGGGAGAGAGATGGGGACTCTCAAACACCTGTGATGGGGAGAGAGCTGGGGGCTGTCACCCACGTGTGATGGGGAGAGAGCTGGGGGCTGTCACATACCTGTGATGGGGAGAGAGTTGAGGGCTGTCAGGCATCTGTGATGCGGAGACAGCGGGAGGCTCTCATATACTTGTGATGGGGAGAGAGCTGGGGGCTGTCACTCACCTGTGATGGGGAGAGACCTGGGGGCTGTCACACACCTGTGATGCGGAGAGAGCTGGGGGCTGTCCCTCACCTGTGATCGGGAGAGAGCTGAGGTCTGTCACACACCTGTGAAGGGGAGAGAGATGGGGACTGTCAAACACCTGTGATGGAGAGAGAGCTGGGGCTCACACATACTGGTGATGCGGAGAAAACTAGTGGCTGTCTCATACCTGTGATGTGCAGATACTGGGGTCTGTCACATACCTGTGATGGGGAGAGAGTTGGGGGCTGTCAGGCACCTGTCATGTGTAGAGACATGGGGGCTGTCAGAAACCTGTGATGGGGAGAGACCTGGGGGCTACAATCACCTGTGATGGGGAGAGAGATGGGGACTGTCAAACACCTGTGATGGAGAGAGAGCTGGGGCTCACACATACTGGTGATGCGGAGAAAACTAGTGGCTGTCTCATACCTGTGATGTGCAGATACTGGGGTCTGTCACATACCTGTGATGGGGAGAGAGTTGGGGGCTGTCAGGCACCTGTCATGTGTAGAGACATGGGGGCTTTCAGAAACCTGTGATGGGGAGAGACCTGGGGGCTACAATCACGTGTGATGGGGAGAGAGCTGGGGGCTGTCTCACACCTGTGATGGGGCAAGAAATGGGGACAGTCAAACACCAGTGATGGGGAGAGTCCTGGGGGCTGTCACATACCTGTGAAGGGGGGAAAGTTGGGGGCTGTCAGGTACCTGTCATGCGGAGAGAGTTGGGGGCTGTCACATACCTGTGATGGGGAGAGAGTTGGGGGCTGTCAGGCACCTGTAATCCGGAGACAGGTGGGGGCTCTCACATACCTGTGATTGGTTTAGGGCTGGATGCTCTCACATACCTGTGATGGCGAGAGTGCTGGGGGCTGTCACGCACTTGTGATGGGAAGATAGATGGGGACTGTGAAACACCTGTGTTGGGGAGAGAGAAGGGGGCTGTCAGATACCTATGATTGGAAAGGGTGTTGGAGGCTGTCACTCACCTGTGATGCGGAGAAAGCGGGTGGCTGTTACATATCTGTGATATGGAGACAGCTGGGGGTTGACACATACCTGTGATGGGGAGAAAGTTGGGGTCTCTCAGGCACCTGTGATGTGGAGACAGCAGGGGGCTGTCACATACCTGTGATGGGGAGAAAGCTGGGGCCTATCAGTCACCTGTGATGGGGAGAGAGCTGGGGTCTGTCGCACACCTGTGATCGGGAGAGAGCTGGGGCTCACACATACCTGTGATTGGGAGAGACTTGTGGTTTGTCAGGCACCTGTGATGCTGAGACAGGTGGGGGCTGTCACATACCTGTAATAGGGAGAGAGCTGGGGGCTGTAACTCACCGGTGATGGGGAGAGAGCTGGGGGATATCACACACCTGTGATGGGGAGAGAGCTTCGGGCTGTCACACACCTGTGGTGGGGAGAGAGATGGGGATTGTCACTTACTTGTAATGCTAAGACAGCTGGGGGCCGTCACACTGCTGTGATTGGGAGAGTGCTGGGGGCTGTCACTCACCGGGGATGGGGAGAGAGCTGGGGTATGTCACACATCTGTGATGGGAAGGGAGCTTGGGGCTGTCACTCACCTGTGAAGGGGAAAGAGATGGGCAGTGTCAAACACTTCTGATGGGGAGAGTGCTGGGGCCAGTCACATACATGTGATGCGGAGTCAAGTAGTTGCTGTCAC